>NC_051334.1:138545789-138641953 GCF_015220235.1 Choloepus didactylus
TAATAAACCAGAAAGCTGGTTTATTAAATTGTCAATCAATTGGGTGCAGCTGTGACTGATTACATAAGAGGTGTGACTTCAGCAATGAGAGAATTCAATCAGCTGGATTTAATCCAATCAGTGGGTTAAAATTCAGCAAAATTAGGAAATGTCTTGAGGTGAATGAAAATGAAACTTATGGGATGCAGCAAAGGCAGTACTGAGAGGGAAATTTATAACTCAAATTGTTTACATGAAAAAGAAGAAAGACTTCATATAACATACCTATCCTCATAACTAAGAACTAGAAAGTGATGAGCAATCTAAATCCATCGTAAGTAGGAAGAAGGAAATAACAAAGATAAAGACGAATGAATAGAAAACAAACAAAAAACCATAGATGATCAACAAAATGAAAAATTTGTTCTTTGCAAACATCAATAAAATGGACAAACCTTTAGCTTGACTGACAAAGAAAAAAGGAGAGAAGATATGAATAACAAAAATCAGAAAAGAAAGGGAGATATTAATGCCAATCCTGCTGAAATAAAAAGGACTATATGAGTATAATATGAACAACTGTATGTCAAAAATTAGGTAATCTAGATCAAATGGACAAATTCTTTAGATACACACAAACTACCTACATTAAGTCAAGAAATGGAAGAGCTCAACAAAGGAATCACTACTTATGAGATTGAATCAATAATCAAAAACCTCCCAACAAAAAATCCCAGGACAAGTTGGCTTCCCAGAGGAATTCTGAACATTCTAAAAAGAGTTTGCTCCAGTTCTTCTGAAACCCTTCCAATAAATTGAAGAGGAGCTAACACTCCTAACTCATTCTACAAGGCCACCCTCACTTTCATACCAAAGATGGACAAAGTTACCATAAGAAAAGAAAATTACAGACCCATATCCTTGATGAATATAGATACAAAGAACATCAACAAAATACCAGCAAACTGAGTCCAATAGCATATTAAAAGAATTATGTTCCTTGATCAGTGGGATTTATCCCTTGCATGTGAGGTTGCTTCAAGATAAAATCAATTAATATAATGCATCACATTAACAGAATGAAGGGGAATGACATGATCATCTCAACTGATGCAGAAAAAGCACTTGCCAAAATACAGCACCCTTTCTTCATAAAACACTTAGAATACTAAAAATGAAAGGAAACTTCCTCAACGTTAAAGGTCATATATGAAAAGCCCACAGCTATTATCCTATTTAATGGTGAATAACTGAAAGCTTTCTCTATAAGATAGGAACAAGACAAGAATGCCCATTGTCACCACTGTTATTCAACATTGTACAAAAAGTTCTTGACAGAGCAATTAAACAAGAAAACCAAATAAAATTAATCAATTGGAAAGGTATTAATAATACTGGTCCCTACTTATAGATGATATGTTTTTATATCAGGAAAATCCTGAAGAATCTACAAAAAAGCTACTCTAGCTAATAAATGAATTCAGCAAGTGGGTGGTGGAGTAAAATATCAATATCCCCAAATCAGTATTGTTTCTATACAAAAGCAAAGAACAATTAGAATAAATCAAGAAAAAATTCCACTTACAATAGCAACTAAAAATGAAATATCTAGGAATAAATATAACCAAGGATTTAAAGGACATGTGCACAGAACACTACAAAACATTGTTAAAGAGACTTAAATAAATGGAATGACAATACTGTTCATAGATTTGAAGACTAAATATCATTAAGATGTCAATACTACCCACAGCAATTTATAGATTCAATGCAATCCAATCAAAATTCCAACAATGTTCTTTGCAGAAATGTAAAGTCATTCATCAATTCATGTGGAAGTGTAAGGGAACCTCTAGGTAAAGCCATCTTGAAAAAGAAGAATGAAGGTTGAGGGCTCACACTTCCCAATATTAAAACTTACTACAAACCCACAGTAATCAAGTCAGCATTGTACTGGCCCAAAGACAGACATATGGAACAATGGAATAGAATTGAGAGCTCAGATATCAGCTCTCATATTTATTGTCAGTGGATTTTTGACAAGGGGCAAAGACCACCCAATTGGGAAACAATAATCTCTTCAACAAATTGCATTGGAAGCATGGCTTTCCATTTGAATAAAAAGAAGGAAGACCCCTACCTCACACCATATACAAAGTCAACTTAAAATGGATCAAAGATGTTAACATAAGTGCTAGAATTACCAAACTCCTAGAAGAAAATGAAGGGAAGCCTCTTCAGGACCTTGTGTTAGACAATGGTTTCTTAGACTTTACACCCAAAGCACAAGAAACAAAAGGAAAAAGATACATCGACATCATAAAAATTAAAAAATTTTGCCTCTCAATGTATTTTATATGAAGGTAGAAAGGCAATCTTCAGAATGTGAGAAATATTTGGAAACAATTATCCAATAAAGGATTAATATCCAGATTATATAAAGAAATCCTTCAACTTAACAACAAAAGGAAAATCAACCCAATTATTAAATGGGCAAAAGGATTGAGCAGTTGTCACTACAAAAAAGATCTATAAATGGCCAGAAAGCATATGAAAAGACCTTACATTATTAGCCATCAAGGAAATGCAAAAAACCCACAATGAGGTACCTTTACACATCCATTAAAATTACTATTTAAAAAATGGAAAATAAATGTTGGAGAGGATACAGAGAATTTGAATCTCATTCATTTCTGGTGGGAATGTAAAATGGTGCAATTCCTATGGAAGAGAGTTTGGCAGGTCCTCAGAAAGCTCAGGATAGAACTGCCATATGACCAGGCAGTCCCACTGATCAGTATGCACCAAAAGGAATTGGAAGTGGGGACTTGAACAGATATTTGCATACCAATGTTCAAAGCAGTATTATTCATAATTGCCAAAAGATTGAAGCAACCCAAGTGTCCATCAACCCATGAATGGATAAATATAATGTGGTAGATACCTACAATTGAATATTGTTCATCCATAACAGGAATGAAGTCCTCATACATGCAACAAAATGGGTGAACCATGAAGACATCATGTTGAGTGAAATAAGCCAGAGAGAAAAGATAAATATTGTGTGGTTTCACTGATATGAAATAATTATGATAAGCAAACTCATATATTCAGGGTATAGAATACACTGGAAATTGCTGTGGGGCAGGGAATGGAGAGTTAATGATTAAATTGTACAGAATTTCTATTTGGAATGATGTAAATGTTTTGGTTGTGGATGGTGGTGATTGTAGCACCACATTGTGAACACAACTAACAATGCTGAATTGTATAACTGAATATAATGAAAGGGGAAATATTAGATTGTTTATATGGTACCTGAATAAACATTTAAAACAAAATACATGGAGAGTGGGGCAAGGTGGTTGCTTGGGGAGTTGTGGAATTTAGTTGTCTTCTAGAGCAGCTAGTAAATAGCCAGGAATTTCCTTGAACAAGTGTTTTGGGGACATCCATGACTGGAAACACATCGTACACCAGTCTGGAATGGGTGGAAGAGCTAAGACTACAGCATATAACTCTAAGAATAGCCCCCAAACCTCAGAGATGGCACTTCTTTCCCCACTGGCATGGCTGACTGAATTGGAGCACTTCCCTGTGGGAAAAAGAAGCACTCTCTACTATAAGTAAGGGAAGGTAGCTCAACCAAGATCCAAGTGCAGTTTTAACTAACAATTTGGAGTACTGAAAGAAACTATGAACACAGGTAAACCTGGAGGAAGCAGGAAGGAACCCTGAGGTCACTCGCCGCAGAGAGGAGGTGGGGATGACAGAAAAGAAATAATAATAATAAATTAAATAAAAACAGAGGCTTTTGAGTCATCCAAGCTGAGAATACTGGAAAAGAGCTGTGCCCCAAGAAAAGGGGCACATAAAAACCAACTCTGGCTCTTGACTGGGAAAACTTGGGTGCTTGAACTGGCTCTGAAAAGGGGATTACTTTTTTTCTTAAACTATTTTAAGTAGCTCATTAGAGAAAGCCTCATACATTTTCAATTGTCAGCAGTGACCCAGGCAAGGGTGGAGTTAAGATAGGCCTGAGAGACAAAGTAAGGGGTCAAGTGAAGGAGATAATCCCTAAAGGGTTTATTTCCCAATAAAAGGGGGGTAAGTCCAATTCAAGTGGTGGCCCTCATACAGAGAATTCAGACCCCAGGGGATGGAGGGTAGAGAGACTTTAAGCCTTCCCTGTTCCTCAAGTTCTGTCTCAACCATGCCCTGTCAGGGACAGAATCTGCTGAGAATTAAAGGCACTGAACCTCTTAACACTGGTGGGGATTGTGGGCTGGACAGGATAGGAAAAGGACAGAGCCTAGATGCCCCAAAGAAAAGTCTGACAACTAGCTGGGTCTCATCCTCAGGGAAACTGATACTGACTAAACTTCCTCCTGAGACCTGGGCCTGTCTGGTCTTGGAAAATCTGATTGGGGTCGATCATATCTAGATCAACCCTCCTCAAAAAATAATTCCATATATGCAGGGAAAGAAACAGAATAACAAAACCTGAAAAATTCTGATCAGTTAAATAGAAGTTTGTTAGAAGTCTAGAAGAAGTTGAACAAAACACCAAAGAACAGATGGGGAACAATGCCAACCACCAAGAAAATCCTAGGTAAAATAGTGAAAACAACCTCTAAATAAACTAACTAAGGAAACAAGATATCTAGACACCAACAAAAATTACAAGTCATACCAGGAAAAATGCAGATATAGTCCAGTCAAAGGAACAGACTAACACTTCAAACAAGATACAGGAGTTGAAACAACTAATTAAAGATGTTCAAACAAACATGCAAAATCAATTTAAAATCAAATCAGTGAGTTCAGGGAAGATATGCCAAAAGCGATTAAGGATATAAAGAAGATATTGGGTGAACATAAGGAGGAACTTGAAAATGTGAAAAAACAAATGGCAGAAATTATGGGAATGAAGGCACATGAAGAGATGGAAAACACAATGGAGCCATGGAGATTTGAAGAGGTAGAGGAGTATTGGTGAACTAAATGATGGACAGCTGAAATCCTACACACAAAGAACAAGTAGGGAAAAGAATGGAAAAATGTGAGCAGCATCTCAGGGAATTGAATGACAACATAAAGCACATGAATATACATCATGGGTATCCCAGAAGGAGAAGAGGAGGGAAAAGGCACAGAAATAATATTGGAGGAAATAATCACTGAAAATTTCCCATCTCTTATGAAAGACATAAAATTACAGATCCAAGAACCACAGCATACCCAAAACAGAATAGATCTGAATAGACCTACTCCAAGACACTTAATAATCAGATTATCAAATGTCAAAGACAAAGAGAGAATTCTAAAAGCAGGAAGAGAAAAATGATCCATCACATACAAGAGAAGCTAGATAAGACTAGTGCAGATTCTCAGCAGAAGCCATGAAAGTCAGAAAGCGGTGGTGTGATATATTTAAGATACAGAAAGAAAAACTGCTAAACAAGAATTCTGTACCCAGAAAAACTGTCCTTCAAAAATGAGGGCGATTTAAAATGTTTTTAGGCAAACAGACACTGAGAGAGTTCATGAACAAGAGACCTGCTTTACAAGAAATACTAAAGGGAGCACTATAGACAGATAGGAAAAGACAGGAGAGAGAAGTTTGGAGAACAGTGTAGAAATGAAGACTATCATAAGTGTAAAAAGAGAGAGAGATCATTGAGACTTAATTTGACAACACAGGTTATCAGGAGATAGAGGGTAGAGGTTGGGCATTTGATGATGAAGGAGTAGAGAATGTGCAATAGGATTGATTTTAATAATACAGAAAGGGACAGCACAATAGTATCTGATGGTAGCACAATATTGCAAGTACACTGAACACAGCTGAGTGTGAGTATGGTTGAAAGAGGAAATCTAGGGGCATATATGACAAAAGGAAAGATAGAAGACTTTCTTTCTATGGGACCATATAACTTAGAGAAACCCAGAGTGGACAATGATGGTGATTAAATGTACAAATATAAGAATGTTTTTACATGAGGGAGAACAAATGAATTTCAACATTGCAAGGTGTGAAAATTGGATGGTATAGAGGAAAATACAATCCATGCATATTAGTCTATACTTAAATGTTACATTGTAATATATTTCCATGAAATGTAACAAAGACAACATACAAAAGCTAAATATCAATAAGAGGGGATACAAGGGAGGTTTACAGGATTCTTGGTGCTAATTTTGTGTTGTTGCTCCTTTTTATTTTATGTATTTCATTTCATTTTTTTTTTTTAAATTTAATTTTTATTCTTCATTTTTTTCTCTTGTTTTTTCTTTGCAGAAGAAATAGGAATGTCCTCATATCATTTGTGATAGTGAATGCATAACTATGTGATTATACCAGGAGCCATTTATTGTTTACTTAAGATGGATTGTATGGGGTGTGAATAAAACTTTTAAAAAATAAACAGAGGTATACAAGTTCTGGAGAAAATGCGAGAGAGGGATGTACTTATTCAGTGTTGGTAGGGAAGTAGAATGGTGCAATCACCTGGAGGGCAGTGTGCTGGTTCCACATGAGGTTATGTATAGGGTTGCCATATGATCCTGCAACCCATTATTAGGCATATAGTTGGAAGAATTGAAAGCAGGGACATGAATGCACATTTGCACACTGGTGTTTATGGTGGAGTAGTCACAATTTGCAATGGATGGAGGTGTCCTAAGCTTCATCAACTGATGAACAGAAGGGCAAACTCTGATGTGTACATACAAGGGACTGTTAAGTGGTTGCAAGAAGGAATGAAGTTATGAGGCATGCAATTAGGTGAATGAACATTGAGGGCAGTATGTTGAGTGAAATAAGCCAGAAATGAAAAGACTAATATTATAATGCCTCACTAATATGATGTGCAAACTCTGAGAGTTGAATTCAAGAACAAGAGTTATCAGGGGAAGACTTGTAGAGGTTCCTAGATTGTGAGGTCTTACAGCAGACACATCTATTCCTGAGTTGTTATGGTTATTTCTAAATTCTGAGATGGTGAGCTCTTTGTGTATAACCAGTCATTCCCTGGAACTTTAGGTATCTGTGTGACACCTGAGACTCAGAGGTAGAGTTCTGCAGGTATGAAAGTCAGCATTTCATCATATGTAACTGTTTACAAAGCTGTAAAAGAGAACAGACTTCAATTAGAGTTATGAATGAAGCTGATCTGGTTAGACTAAGGCAAATCAGACTAAAGGGTAAAGGACAATATTGACTGTGTTTTAAAACTTCAATTCTGTGTAAGACCAGAGGAAAAGTTGTTTATTTGGTACAAAATTTATATTTTCTGCAGCATATTATAATTTAACTCATATAGTCTCATGCAACTGTGGAAATGCACAAGTCCCAATTCTGTAGGGAAGGTCATGAGCTGGAATCTCTGATGTAGGCTTTGATGAACTCCTCAGGAGGCTGGCTGGTTGAAGATAAAGTGAATGTTCTCTCTTCCCCCTTATAAGTCTTCAACTGATTGGATAAACTCCAATGGATTGCATTTTCTTATTGGGGAAGTCACTCCTTATTTGATCATAAATGTAATCAGCCAGAGATACAATCAATTGACTGATAATTTAATAAACCAGCCTTATTGTTTATTAACCAGCCATGAAATATCCTTGCAGTAATGGCAAGGCCAGTGCTTGCTTGACCAGACAACTGGGCACCATCACCTGGCCTAGCTGTCACATGAACCTAACCATCACAGGCATTGAATAAAAAAGTGTTTCAAAGCCTCCTTGAGGGACTGGGGAAAATGGGGAAATATTAAAATTCCCCACCTGGGGAGTACCTGATATTCTTGCAAACATGGGAACTACCAATTAATAGCTCAAGCCCTCAATCTTGAGGCTTGCCCTTTTGAAACTTACTCCTGCAAAGGAGAAGTTAAGCTTACTCATTATTATGCCTGTCACCCCGAGAGGACTTATTTTGTTGCTCAGATGTGGCCTTTCTCTCTATGCCAGCTTTATAGGTAAATTCACTGCCCTCTCCCCTATGTGGGACATGGCTCCCAGGGGTGTAAATCTCCCTGGAAATGTGGGACATGATTCTGAAGGATGAGCTTGGCCCTGGCATTGTGGGATTGAGAAAGCCTTCTTGGACTAAAAGGGAGAAGAGAAATGAAACAAAATAGAGTTTCAGTGGCTGAGAGATTTCAAGTATCATTGAGAGTCATTCTGGAGGTTATTCTTATTCATTACATAGATATTCCTTTTTAGTTTTTCTTGTATTAGAATAGCCAGAAGGAAATACTTGAAACTGTTGACTAGTATCCAGTAGCCTTGATTCTTGAAGATGACTGTATAACTATATAGCTTTTACAATGTGACTGTGCAATTGTGAAACTTTGGGACTGACCACTCCCTTCATCCAGTGTATAGACAGATGAGTAAGAAATAAAGTTAAAAAATGAATAAATAATAGGGGGGGTAGAAGGGGTATGGGATGTTTTGGTCTTTTTTTTTTGGTGTAATGAAAATATTAAAAATTATTAGTGGTGATGAATGCACAACTATAAGATGATACCCTGAATCACTGATTGTACACTTTGTATGGTTATCTGGTATATGAATATATCTCAATAGAATTGCATTTATAAAAGAAACAAGAGGTAACAATGAATTTACTATGACTATAAATATGTAAAAATAAAAATCTATTGAGATATGAAAAAAAAATCCATTGTAGTACACTACACAATGAATGCTAGGTTAAACCATGGACTTTATTAATGGTGCAATTAAAGGGTGCTATCACCAATTGTACAAATGATTCACACAATGCTGGTATTCAGGTGGTATTTTGGTATTCTGTATTTTATGTATGATTGTTCTCTAAACCCATAACTTCTCTAATAAAAAATCCCTGTAAGGGGTCTCGAATATGCAAAAACCTCTTGAGAAAGAACGAAATTGTAGAACTCACACTTCCTAACTTTAAAGAATATTGCAAAGCTAACATGATCAAACAGCATGGTACTAGCAAAAAATAGATATTTGATCAATGGAATAGAATTGAATGATCAGAAGTAGACCCTCACATCTATCATTCAGTTGATTTTTCACAAGGCTGCCAAGTCCACTCAACTTGGTTAAAACACTCTCAACAAATGTTTGGTGAGAGAATTGGAAATCCATATCCAAAAGAATGAAAGAGGACCCCTCTCTCACACCTTATAAAGAAATTAACTCAAAAGGGTTTAAGTCCTAAATATAAGAACCAAGATCTTAAGACTCTAGAAGAAAAAATAAGGAAGCCTCTGCAAGATCTTGTGGTAGGCAGTGGCTACATAGGTTTGACACCCAAAACACAAGCAATCAATGAATAAATACATAAATGGAACCTCCTATAATTACATAATTTTGTGCTTCAAAGGAATTTATCAAGAAAGTGAAAAGGAAGCTTATTCAATGGGAGAAATATTTGGAAACCATATATCCGATAAAGGCTCAGTATCCAGAATATATAAAGAAATCTTATGACTCTACAATAAAAAGACAAACAAATTAATAAATGGTCAAAAAATTTTGATAGACATTTTTTCCAAAGAGGAAATTAAAATGGCTAAAAAACCCATGAAACGATGCTCAACATCACTAGGTATTTGGGGAAATGCAAATCAAAACCACAATAAGGTATCATTTGACACATACTACAATGGCTAGTGTTAAAAAAATAAAAAATAGAACAAGTGTTGAGAGGATATTGAGAAATAGGAATGCTCATTCATTGTTGGTCAGAATGTAAAGTGGAGCAGCCACTGTGGAAGATAGTTTGGTTATTCCTCAAAAAGTTAAGTGTAGAATTATCATATGACCTGGCAATCCACTTACAGATATATATCCAAAAGAACTGAGAGCAAGGAGTCAAACAGATATTTGCACACCAATGTTTATAGCAGCATTATTCATAAATGCCAAAAGATGGAATCAACCAAGTGTCCATCACTAGATGAATGTATAGACAAATGTGGTATATATATACAATGGGATGTTATTAAGCCATTAAAGGGAAAAAATTTCTGATACATGCTGCAATATGGATGAACCTTGAAGACATTACCTTGAGTGAAATAAGACAGAGACACAAGGGACAAATATTATATAATCTCACTGATATGAAATAACTAGTATAAGCAAATTCATGGCATCAGAAACTAGAATTCAGGTTACCATGGGCTGGGATGGGGGTAGGGACTGGGGAGTTAATGCTCAATTGCTACAGAATATCTGTTTGGGGTGTAGAAAAGTTTTGGTAATGGACAGTGGTTATGGTAGCACAACATTGTGAACATAATTCACAGCACTGAATTATTTACTTGAATGTCATTAAAAGGGGGAAATTCTAGGTTGTATATATGTTTCAAGAATAAATGTAAAAAAAACCTACAGGACTTACAACACAGTGAATGAACCCTAATATAAACTATGGAGTCTAATTAATAGTACAATTAAATAATATTCTTTCATCAATTATAACAAAGGTACCACAACTGATACAAAGTGTTAATAATGGGGTGTATATGGGAACTCTAGTTTCTGCACTATTTTTCTGTAAACCTAGAACTTCTCTAATTTAAAAATTTGTATAAAAAAGTGATTAGTAAGATAGATTCTTATTTTATGATAACAGAGAATATTGAACTAGGCAATGCTCAAGATCCCTTCAGAAGAAAGTATAATCAAGGCCACCAGTGTTCCAAGTGCATTCTACACTGATTGTATGCTGATTATAGCCACTTAATTCACTGGAAATAATGGTTAAAGTCAGGACTCATAACTGACTCAGAATTGAATGCTTTTGTGACCATGTGCCTCCCTATATCATCTCCCAGTTGCCAATGAAAACTATTTCTAGGGTAAGACTCCTGGAATGCATCCTCCCAGCTCAGTGCAAGCCTGGGAGTAAAAAAAGCTTAATGATGTTTATTCTCTTCTACAAATTTCTGGCCTGGAAAACAGATCCTTTATTCACAGGATTTTTGGCTTTAAATAATGCGGACAAACAGAACTGGAAAGAAGCATTTTATAACCAAAAAGTTTAGATAAGACAGTAAACAAGAATCATGTTGCCAAAAACTCACATCTATTGATTTCCAACAGAGGATCCAAGGTTAGGACCCTTAAAAGATGGTACATTCATTCCATCCAAACCATCCAGGAGAAACTTGATATATGTGACCAAGTTCCTTTTTTTCTCTTCCACTTGGGTGTGGGCCATGCTCACAAGGATCCCATATTTTCCTCTGCTTCTCCAAGCCATAAGTTTTTAGGCGTAGGCCACAGCTCATGAGTTTATGGTATCTGGGCATCCTATAGTTACACCTATATTATTGAATATGTTTGGAAGTGGCTTGAGATGGAGTTGAAGATGTAGGCAAAGGTCAGACTATAGGATGACAATTATCTTTCCACAAGTTATGTACTTGAAATCAAGAGCCAGAGTGACTTTTATTGAGTTTTATCATCAATCTACATAAAAGAATCAGAATGCCATTTACTGTTTCACTTTCACATCTATATACTCAATCATATATTCATACTATGATATCATCCACTCACCTATATCCCCTCATTTTACAGGTGAGGAAAGTGAGACCTAGAAAAGTGATGTGTCAAAGAAAACACTGCTTTTTAGAAGTAGTGTGGCATATTGTTGTTTCCCAAAACAGATTAGTCCAATTCCCAGAGAGAGTGTAAATTCCAGGCTTAGGTTTAATTTAACTAATTTCTACGAATACTTGTTCAGGCTTTACTTTTCTCGATATGGTGAGAATGCTTCTACTAATTGATCTCCACATTACAGCATCAAATTCAGCTGGGGAGGAATTACAGATAACATTGTTGACTTCTGAAACTGGGTTTGGTCACTAAAAGAGCAGTGATTTTAGATGAAAAAGATGCTGTCAATACTCTTCACAGAATGATATTTATCTAAGGTTCTGCACCATCCAGCCCCAGATCCATGCTGAGTTATAGAGTGTCCCAGTTGTCTGCCTGTGCCATATTCACTCATATTGTAACTACCAGAATATTCTTTCAAGGCCTGCATTCTCTCCTCAGCAGTGAGTCATAAATAATATCATATGCTGGCCAACTGACATGAGTACAACAAAGCTATTTCTCTACAGGTAAAACAAGAACCCTTGAGGTGTCAGCTTTATGAAGGCAGATGAAATATACCAGTGATTGTAATTCAAGTATCAGCCATCCTTGAAGAAAAATACTTCAGGTAAATGTGAGTTACCAAATTTCCCCTATTTTCAGCCAACATCATTCTCTGCTTCACTGAATAATTTTCATTTCTCATCCTTGTTTTAGCTTTTTAATCTACCCTCCATTTGCAACTTGGACTAGAACTCTATTCCTCTTTCAGGGACACTGGACAGAGTAAATAAATTAGAATGGCTGAAAATGCTGAGGCCCCTGAGCAGCAGCATTCTCCAGGTCTATATTACTATTTTCAAGCTCTGCTAACTATCACTAAGCCATTCCATATACTATTTTGCCCCCATTCTCTGTCCCATTTCTCTTTACTAATTATCTCCTCCTTCCTTTGCTTGGGTTCCAATTATTTTTTTTCATTCTTTGTCTAGCTGCTCTATCTAATCTAAGCATCTTATTTTCTTCCTGCATCACTACTTTTACACATTCACAAATGCAGCAATGTTCCTTAAATTGATTCCCCATAGTCTGACTTTTTTCCTCCAGAAGACCCAGCAAGGGCATAAATAAGACTGAGTTTTCTCCTCATGCTTTAAGAAAACCAAAAGACTGAGGAAGTGTGCAGTGAAGCTAGATGGTCATGCAGATTGAACTTGGGTAGCTTCCTGATTGCTCAGGTTTCTCTGGGAGCTTTTTGATGAGCTGGCACCCGCCTGAACTTGCCCTAAGATTTGAATTAACCTTATTCACAGACCTTGAAGACAAGACAGAGCAAAATAAAAATATAGCTGAAGGCAATTTCCTTCAATGGCTCTGTTTCATTTCATCCAATTTACTTACTTTGGAATCAGAAAACACTAACTGAAGGGTACTAGAGTGCATAGGGCATCGTTGCAGCTTCTTCCTCTTCTTATCCCAATAGAGTAGACAGCAGTTTACCAGCTTTGCTTTGGGACTTAGTGGAGGCAGATTTTCATTGGGAGCAATCAGGAAGGCAGACAACTGAGAGAACATCTGTGCATTTAGCACAATAGCCACCAAATTCAGATGGTTGATGCAGATATTAACATTATCAAATAGTGTATGAAAAAGAAAAAAGGTGAGTCAAGTCTCTGAATAGTTCATGTATTTCTCTTTGCAATACTCAGACCAGAGCTATATTTTACTTTGAACCCCATGGCTCCTCCTTGGCCAACAGTTGATAGCAATGTAGCTCCAGTCACAGAACTGGGAGAATTACTCATCCAGCTATTTGGGACCATAGAGACAGAGCACACAAAGTCTATATTAATGACAGAAAACAGGATGATATCTTGCCTAATTAATTAAGAAAAAATGTATATTTTTTCTCTATGCTCTGGGTGAAATCTGAAAAATTTTCTAAAAACTTATTCTATACTTCAACAAATAACTATAATTAAAATTTCTAAACCTCAATAAATAACTACAATTGCAATTTTGGCACACTTCTTTCTTTTCTATATATCTTATTAGTACACTAGATAATACTAGGAGCATAATTTTATACAGAGAATTTTAAGAATTATAATATAGTAAAAATTTCCCTATTTTGTATATTTTAATGTTATTTTAATGACTGCACAATGACCCATTTCTCATTTTATTTTATATATTTAGCTTTTTCTCAAAATTTTGCTTTTTAAAAAATGTAATAAGCATTATTGTGCATAATTCTTTTACTGTGTTTTGAATTATTTTCCTCCTATGGTAGATACCTTGATATAACACCACAATTGAGGAAAGACTT
Source organism: Choloepus didactylus (assembly GCF_015220235.1). NCBI lineage: Eukaryota > Metazoa > Chordata > Mammalia > Pilosa > Megalonychidae > Choloepus > Choloepus didactylus. Next base: position 138,559,708 of record NC_051334.1, read on the forward strand.
TGGCTTTGGCATGGCATGATTGGAGCATGGATTTTTTACTCTGTTTTCTTATGATGTTTGAATACATTTGATTAAATTTTTCTGTCTCCTCCAAGATGTTGAACATTACTCAGTCAAATCCTTGTTAAGCTTTAGTATTTCTCTTAAACTTATCCTGAAACACCAGGTTTTGAATCCCAGTGACAAGATCATTAGTTTAGTAATAAATAGTATAATTAGTACATGTAATTGATGGCAGCTAACTTTTATTTGGTATGTGCTACTGATCAAGCATTCAGACAAAACTTCACGTGGATTATCTAATAAATATTTTTCAAGTTCCTTGATCATAAGAAGAATGTATATGCACCGTTAAAAACAGAATCTTAGGCCTAGGAAGACAATGTGTCTGGGCTTTAGCTACCTCTATAAAACGGGCAAAACATACTTCTTACAGGGTTTTTGAGTGGTCCTAATGAGATAATATACTTATTGGAACTTTACAAAAGTTATAAAACTCTATGTAAAGCAAGAATTTCATATCATGGAACTTTACAAAAGTTATAAAACTCTATGTAAAGCAAGAATTTCATATCATTTATATTGGTAATAAGAAAAGTATTTTCTACACCTTTACAGCTTCGAAAGCTTGGGATAGTTTAAAGAAACCAATGCAATTAAAGCTAGGTCTGAGAAGGTTGCAGTGTCATATGACCTTATTTGAGAAATAGATCATTAAAGCTTGTAGAAAAGAGGAAAATATAATTCTTATTATCACCATCATTGTTACTAGTAAGGAAAAATAGATCGGTGAATATATAAAGAATCAAGAGATAATCATCTTATTGTATTTGAAATTCTATATAGCATTGTTTGGGAGCTTGGTAAGTTTATTGTGAAATTGGAGATATCATTTTTCTTTACTTAACCATTCAAATGCATGCAAGCAGGAAAGAAACAAAACCTTTGTTACAAATGAGGAAAATTGTTGAACACTCCTTGTTCCATGGCATATCTACAATGAAATCAACCTATTAATAATTTTGTTTAAATAGGTGCAATGGTTAACTATTGAAATCTGGGTATCTCAAACACACACACACACACACACACACACACACACACACACACACATGCACATAGTAAAAGGAAAGTGAAGATCAGATGATCATTTGGGAAGAAAGACTGAAGTTAATCAAATTCTCCTTGGCCCCTTGAATGTTTTTGAAACCTAGGTCATAGTTTGAATTCCATTAAAGCTGATCTGATTTAATACTGGGTTGTTTTAATCTCCCTGTTCTATTAGCCACTCCATTCTTGGATCCTGAAATACTTTGCTGGATTTTCTTTTCTATTTTTATGGCATTAACCATTTGTTTCACTAAAGCATTCTGGATAATCTTGATGATGTTTGGATGTAGGCCTAGGAATTATTTCTGCTCAAGCATTCTATAGTCTGGGTCCATGAAAGAAGTTCCCCCTTTTCCTAGTCTAGCCCACCTTGCATTAACTTAACACATGGGACAAGTTGAGGATATTTCTGGGTTGTAAAGTCTTCTCTTTTCAATCTTCAGCTTGAGATTTTTAAAGGTATTACAGTATATATATATATATGGAATTGGCTCACACAAGTGTGGGGGCTGACAAATTTGAACTCTGTAGAGCAGCCTACAAGCTGAAAACTCCAGTAAAGGTGATTGTGAAGTCCTTAATCTGAATTCCCCTGAGGAAACTATCTAACTGGAAATTCCAGCAATAGCCAATTCTGAAGTTGAGGCAGAAATTCTTCTGATCTCTGAAAACCTTCATTCTACCCTTTAAGATCTCAAACTGATTGGATGAGGAAACTCCCCACATTGCTGAGGGCAAGCTCTGTTTTTTGTTGATTGTTAATGCAACTGACTGATTATAGATACAATTACCATCTGTGAAATTCCTTCACAGTAACAAGTAGTCTAGTGCTTGACCAAACAATTGGATACCAAAACCTAGGCAAGTTGACACATGAAATTAACATCACACTTGACAAGAAGGAAGGAGCAGTTCCCTTACCTGAGACAAGATGGAAAGAAGAGAGAATGATTAGGATTTCAGAAAGTATTTGAGATTGAAACATCATCTCATGTTAGATGGCCTCAATTATCTCATGAAAGTAGGAAGTGATGTCATCATCTGAAAGCAGAAATGAGAAAAGGGTTCAGAGATGAGAGTGAAAAAAATATTTAGATAAGTATTACTAAAAGTGTGGTCCCTAGACCAGCATCATCAGCACCACCTGAGAAGGTAGAAATGTAGAATTTCAGGCCCCACCCAGACCTACTGATTCAGAACCTTTGGGGTGAAGTCCAGGAATCTGTGTTTTTAACAAGGTTTCCAGGTAGTTTTTATTACATTAACTTTTGAATAGCATTAGTCTGTGAAGACCACTATGGGGCAGCCCATGAGAAATTCAGTAGTGAGACACAGAAGTGCATCTTTTTTTGAGATGTCGATATTAATCCTTGGATTCATACTGTGAAGATGGTAAAACATTGATATTGATGATGCCTATAACTATCAAGAGTGTAGGATAAGAGAAAACTACCACAAGTTATAGGTTTTCTCTACAGCCAAGCTAATTTTGTATCATATTTTCACTCTCTATCCCAAAATAAATCAGATTGGAGAAAGAGCAAACAAGCTGGGCTGGCATAATTTCCCAAATTCTTGTAACTCTTTGACCTGTCTGGGCTATCTGATCTTAGATGGTAGGCCTAACATGTGATGACGTTGCAATCTCAAAAACTTTGGGAAATCCTAATTATTCTCTTTTCTGTCTTGTCTCAGGTAAGGGAACTGTCCCTTCCTCCTTGTCAAGTGTGATATTAATTTCATGTGTCAACTTGGCTAGGTTATGGTATCCAATTGTTTGGTCAAATCTTAAATTATTTGTATTAAATTTCAAGAAACTTGTGTTTGGCCACTGAAGTGTACAGGAACAACATATGAAACAAATGTGTTACTATAATAATTGCAGCCAATTTCCTATTGTCAGTGTTTTGGTATGGGAAAATACTAGGTAGCTGAGAACAAAAATTGCTCTTTTTTGAAACACTGAAACTTATTTATAGCTATGATTAAAGTTTAGGGGCTCATAGTCCCTATCTTATGCCTATTGTTCCAGTTTGCTAATGCTGCCATTTTGCAAAACACCAGAAATTGATTGGCTTTTATAAAGGGGGCTTATTTGGATACAAAGTTTCAGTTTGAAGGTCATGAAAATGTCCAAATGGGGTCACCAACACAAGTGCACCTTCACCGAAGGAAGGCCAATGACGTCCGGAAAACCTATTAGCTGGGAAGTCACTTGGCTGGCATCTGCTGAACCCAGGTTGTGTTCCAGCTTCAGTCTCAGCTCCTGTGCATTCTTCAAAGTGTCTCTCTTGGCTGCAGAAGCTCCTTCTGTCTGTGAACTCTTTTATAGGACTCCAGTGATTCAATTTAAGACCCACCCTGAATAGGTGGGGTAACACCTCCATGGATATTATCCAATCAAAGGTTTCACCCAAGATTAATTGAGTCACATCTCTATGGAAACACTCAATCAAAGGATTCCAACTTAATCAACACTAATACTTTCACCCCCAAAAGACTGCATCAATGAACATCGGTGTTTTCAGTGACATAATACATCCAAACTGGCACATTCCACCCCTAAACCCCAAAATGACATGATCCTTTCATATATAATATACAGTTCATCCCCATGGAATATCAAAACAGCTTAAATCATTTCAGTAACAATAGGTGAGTATAGGAGCCCATCAAAATCTATTTTAGGCATGATCTGTCCTAAAGAAAAATTCCCCTCTGGCTCTGAACCTGTGAAACTTAGAACAAGTTATCTGCTTCAACTATCCAAAGGAGGGACAATCATAGGATAAACATTCCCATTGCCGTAAGGAGAAATTGAAAGGAAAACAGGGCTAACAGAACAAAAATAGTTCTTAAATATGCAGGGCAAACTTGTTAGATTTCAATGTCTGAGGGTCATTTATTGAATGACGTATCCTTGGGGCTTGAGAGAGCAGCAGTTCCACACTTTCCAAGAGCTTACATGGCAGCCATTTTCTCTCCAAACACTGGGGTGAATGCTCCAACATATCTACATATTGCAGGTGCCACCTGGACTCTGCCTAACCAGGGCAAAGGCTCTCCCCTCTCTGAACAGTAGGTTGGTGGCCAGGCTCTCCCTAATCCCCAGGGAATGTGTTCTACCCTCTCTGGAGCCTGGAGTGGCAGCATTCTTCCTGAGCATTGAGGCAGAAGGCCTGCCCTTATCCTCTGGGGCAAACTCACCCTTTCCATGTGCATGGATTGCTCTGATCTTTTTGCCTGAGTTTTTCTTGACTCCAGACCTCAATTCCCATGATTCTGTCCTTGAAGAAATTTTTCCTTCAATTTGTTCCTCTGTCCCCTCCAGTCTAGACTGGCCATGGCTCTGGCTATACAGATTTCACAAAAATTCTGTAGTTTGAAGATGGCTGTTGAAAGCAGACTCTTGCTCCAGAGAAGATAAGAGAGGACAAATACCCCAAGTGCAACTAAGAGTGACATTTTTGAGGAACTGCAGCCTAGAGAGGAACATCCTGGGAGAAAGCCATTTTGAAACCAGAACTTGGGAGCAGATGCCAGCCACGTGCCTTCCCAGATAACAGAGGTTTTCTGGACACCATTGGCCATCCTCCAGTGAGGGTACCCGATTACTGATGTGTTACCTTGGACACTTTATGGCCTTAAGACTGTAACTGTGTAACCAAATAAACCCCCTTTTATAAAAGCCAATCCATCTCTGGTATTTTGCATTCTGGCAGCATTAGCACACTAGAACAGATTTTGGTACCAGGAAGTGGGGTGCTTTTGCTGCTGAGTTTTCAAATACCAAATATGTTGGAATGGCTTTTTAAATGGATAAGGGGAAGATTCTGGAAGAATTGTGAGGAGCTTGATAGAAAAGGCCTAAATTGCTTTGAAGAGACTGTTGTGGAAATATGGACTCTAAAGATACTTCTGATTAGGTCTTGAACAGAAATGATGAATGTTTTGTTGCGAATTGGAAGAAAGGTGATCCTTGTTTTAAAGTGGCAGAGAATTTGGCAAAATTGAGTCCTGGTATCAGATGGAAAGAATTTTAAAGTGACAGCCTGGAATACTTAGCTGAGGAGATCTCCAGACTACATGTGGAGGATGTACCCTGGCTTCTCCTTGCAGCTTATAGTACAATGCGAGTGGAGAGAGATAAACTTAGAACCGAACTCTTGGATTCAAAGAAACCAGAAGCTGATGGCTTGGAAAATTACTGGGCTTCCAGGGGTTGGAATCCCAGAAGCTACAGCCCAACATGAGGATGTAACCAAACATGGAAACCAGCCACCATTTCAGCACAAGCCAAGAATGGAAAAGGAAGTTAATCAGAAAGGATTTGTGGAAAGTCCTACTGTCTTATGGCTTTGACCCCTGTGTGTTTCATGCAAAGCCAACAGAATTTTTGTGAGATCTTTATAGACAGAGCCATTGCCAGTCTGGACTGGAGGAGACAGACAAGGAACAAATTGAAGGAAAAATTTCTTCAAAGACAGAGCCATGGAGGTTGAGGTCTAGAGTCAAGAGGTCTCGGGCTGGGAAAGCAGAGCAGCCCACATGCATGGAAAGGGTGAGTTTGCCCTGGAGGTTGAGGGCGGAGCCTTCTGCCTTTATGCTCAGGAGGTGTTCTGCCACCCCAAGCCCCAAAGAGCATGGAGCACATTCCCAGGGAATTGGGGAGAGCCTGGCTGCCACCACACTGTTCTGAAGGGGTTGAGCATGTGCCCCGGAGATGGAAGGGAATCGGGGTGCTGCTCCAGTGTCTGAGGAGGGTGGGGACCAAGTAGGTGGTCTCCCCAGTGTGTGGGTATGTTGGAGCACTCACCCCAGCATTTGGAGAGGAAAGGGCTGCCACAAAGTCCCTTAGGAAGGGTTAGACTCCCACTCTCTCAAGTCCCAAGGATGCAACATCATCATTCTGTTAATGACTCTCAGACTTTGAAATCTAATGGAGTTTGTCCTGTGGGTTTTGGGAATTGTTTTGGTCCTGTGAACCCTGTTTTCCTTACAGTTTCTCCTTATGGCAATGGGAATGTTTATCCTATGAATGTCCCTCCTTTGTATAGTTGGAAGCACATAACTTGTTCTAAGTTCACAGATCCACAGCTAAAGGAAAATTATGCCTTAGGACTGACCATGCCTATAACTAATTTTGATGAGATCTTGTACTTAACTATTGTTACTGAAATGATTTAAGTTTCTGTGATATTGTTGTGGGGATGAATGTATTTAGTGTATGGAAAGATAATGTCATTTTAGGGTCCAAGGGGTGGAATGTGCTATCAGTTTGAATGTACTATGTCCCCCCAAATGCCATTATCTTTGATGTAATCTTGTGTGGGCAGACCTATCAGTGTTAATTAGATTGTAATTCTGAGTGTTTCCATGGAACTACTGCCCTACCCAACCATGGGGTGATGACTCTGATTGGATAATTTCCATGGAGGTGTTACTTCACCCATTCAGGGTGAGTCCTAAATTAAATTAGTGGAGCTATATAAGTGAGCTGATGGGCAGAGGGAACTCAGTGCAGCTGTGAGTGATGTTTTGAAGAGGAGTTACAGCCAAGAGGGACACTTTGAAGAAAGCACAGGAACTGCAGATGAGAGAGAGTTTGAAGACGGCTGTTGAAAGCAGATGCCTGCTCCAGAGAAAGCTGAGAGACAAAAAATATCCCAAGTGCAACTGAGAGTGACATTTTTGAGGAACTGCAGCCTAGAGAGGAATGTCCTGGGAGAAAGCCATTTTGAAACCAGAACTTTGGAAGCAGACTGCCAGCCACGTGCCTTCCCAACTAACAGAGGTTTTCCTGGACACCATTGGCCATCCTCCAGTGAAGGTACCCAATTGCTTGATGTGTTACCTTGGACAGTTTATGGCCTTAAGACTGTAACTGTGTGACCAAATAAATCCCTTTTATAAAAGCCAATCCATCTGCTGGTATTTTGCATTGTGGCAGCATTAGAAAACTAGAACACTTGGCATGAAGTTTAGAGCAGTCATCAGACAATAGGACTTCCACAAATCCTTTCAGGATAGCAAGCCAACATCTCCAATCTTGGCTTGTACTGAAATGGTAGTCAGGTTCCATGTTTGGTTAAATACTCATGTTGGGCTGTATCTTCCTTGGGTCTCACTTTTTAGGAGCCTAGAATTTTCCAAACTATCATGTTTCTGGTTTCTTCGTACCCAAAAGCTCAGTTCTAAGTTTTTCTCTCTCTGCTCACATTTTACTATAATGTTCAAGGAGAAGCCAGGACACACTTTTGATATTTAGTGTCAAAATGTCTTCAGCTAAGTATCCCAGCTCATCATTTTCAAATTCTGCCTTCCATCCAACACAAGGACTCAATTTCGCCAAATTCTCTGCCACGTTGAAACAAGATCACCTTTCTTCCAGTTTGCAATGATACATTCAACATTTCTGTTCAAGGCCCTCATCAGAAGTATTTTTAGAGTCCATATTTCCACAAACAGTTTCCTCAAAGCAATTTAAGCCTCTTCTATCAAGCTTCTCACAATGCTTCCAGAATCTTCCCCTTATCCATTTAAAAAGGCATTCCAACATGTTTGGTATTTGCAAACTCAGCAGTAGCACCCCAGTCCTGGTACCAAAATCTATTCTGGTTTCTAATGCTGCCATTTTGCAAAACACCAGAAATGGATTGACTTTATAAAGGGGGTTTATTTGGTTACAAAGTTACAGTCTGAAGGTCATGAAAATGTCCAAATGAAGGCATAAACACAAGTATACCTTCACCAAAGGAAGGCCAAGTGAGGTCTGGAAAACCTCTGTTAGCTAGGAAGGCACTTGGCTGGCATCTGCTGAACCCAGGTTGTGTTTCTGGCTCCACTCTCAGCTCCTGTGCATTCTTCAAGTGTCTTTCTTGGCTGCATAAGCTCCTTCTTTCTGTGAACTCTTTTATAGGACTCCAGTGATTCAATTTAAGACACACACTGGATGGGTGGGGTAACACTTCCATGGTAATTATCCAAGCAAAGGTCTCCCCCACAGTTAATTGAGTCACATCTCCATTAGAACACTCAAATCAAAGGATTCCAACCTAATCAACACTAATCCTTCTGCCCCCACAAGATTGCATCAAAGAACATGGTGTTTAGGGGGACATAATACATCCATACTGGCACACTTATTTTGATTTTTTTCTTTTTCTGTAATTGAATTTTTGTTTTGGGATATAGTTATCACTTAAAGAGTTTTTAAAACATCATCAGGACTGTAAAATATGTTTGGCTTTACTCACATTTACACTGCTACACCCTTCTTGATCTTTAAAAATCAAAATGGCTTACATTAAGATTCTATTGCACTAACTTAAATAAGCTCTCAAAAACCTTTACATTTCCAACTACTACAAAATATATAAAACTGAAATTATGCAAGATGCCTCCAAATGAGAAAAAAGATTAATGGGAATATAAAATGGCATTTTCAAACTCTTAATAGTTTATTTTGTCTTTGGTATGGTTTTCAGTGAAAACGTCAGCTATTTGATCTGAATCAGTTCACTCCTCTCATTTTGCCATAAACATTATATGGGGACATGTCAAATCTGAGTTAATATTGCAGAAGGAAAATGAAGATAAGGTATAAGAATTATTTTGTTTATATGAAACTATTCTGGTTACAAGACAAAAAAAGGAAAGGAAGTCTGATTTCTGGCTAATATCTGTTTATTTGTGATCATAATCAGCTTGTTGTCCTGAGTTTCTATGCATATGGGACTTAGGATTTTATACAATTACTGTGATGCTCATTAAAAATTCACTTACTTTTATTAGTATTTTAAATCAATCCTTTGCTAATTTAAGCAAAGGGCTCTTCGAGTCAAATGCACTTAAATTGAAATATATACTTCATGGGAAATCCATAATGAATTAAATAAAGTCTCCAAATGTACTAATGACCACCCCAGACCCAGGAAGCATTGTTTCTCAGCAGGGATTCATTTGTGATATGATCACTAAGCCATACAGAGAAATAGTTTTTAGGACAAAACTCCCCACCCCCAACACATACACAATGCACCCTTAGAAGCTCTCCAACAATGAACATGACTGTTTACATAAAACCCACTCTTAGCTAATGTAACAGTCTGAGCAAGGACAAAAACAAAAATTCTCCATAATTTAGTAACCTCCCTGACATCAACTCCTTGTCTTACCCCAACATCAGCCCCTATCTTACCCTGAACACACCTGATGTCAACTTCTTATCTTACACTGTCAACTCCTTATACATCCCTGAGCAAACCAATCCTGTAACTCAACTCCTTACTTCTGTATCTTATCCACCAAGTATTCCCCCAACCTCCCTCCCAAAAAGCTAGTAAAACTGTACTCCCACCTTTGTTCAGGGCTGTTGCCACTCTTAGGCTTCAGCTCACCTGCTCATGGCTACAATAAAACTTTCTCCAATTAAGCTTTGATCTCTTCTCTTCCTGGTCAAAAAACCTAACAATAGTTGAAATAGAGGTTGAAGAGGGTCAGCAGTGTAACTGTCCCCTATGAATCTTTGTTCTAATACTGTTTTTATTTCCAATGGCTTATCTAATGATGCTGGTGATACATTTAACATGTTGCACTATAGACAGAAAGACTTTTAGCAAAATCATAAGGTTCTAATAGAAAAAAATGAGAATAACATTTTCAAGTAGTGACTCTAAATACTGGCTAGAAATAGTGTAATCTGAGAAACTTGTAACAAGCACAATCCATACTGACTGTTACAGTTGTTCCAGGTACAGGTAAAGGCTTTACATAAATTATCTTTTCAAGTCTCAGTATACTTCTGTGAAGTAGATACTATTATTAATCTCACTAAGAGAGGAGGAAACCAAGGCTCAAGGGCCCAAGGCTACAAAGCAACTCAGTTGCAGAGCAGGGATTTGAGTCTGCCTTTAATTTTTTCCCCTCTAGAGCTGTTGATTTTTTTAAGATAATGATTTTATGATAAAAATATTTTCCAAAACAAAAAAAATAGTGAGAATAGTGGCACTATGTTACATTTTTACAAATCTCTTTAATGTCTGCCTTAATAGAGTCCATGGTACTCATATAGGCTTCAGCATTCAGTTTGTTACAATATATTATTTTTTAAATTTTTAATGCAATTTCATTGAGATATATTCACATACCAGAAAATCATCCATATGGCTGTGCATTCATCACCATAATCAATTATGGACATTTTCATTACTCCAAAAAATTGTAAAAGAACACCCAAACATCCCATACCCCTTATCCCCCATATTATTTATTTATTATTTATTTATTCATTTTATTACTCATCTGTCCATACACTGGATAAAGGGAGGGTCATTCAACAAGGTTTTCACAGTCCACAGTCACACCCTGTTCCAGTTTGCTAATGCTGCCAGAATGCAAAATACCAGAAATGGTTGGGCTTTTATAAAGACAGTTTATGTGGTTACAAAGTTACAGTCTTAAGGCCATAAGTGTCCAAGGTAAGGCATACAACAATAGGGTACTTTCACTGGAGAAAGGTCATTGGTATCCAGAAACCTCTGTTAGCTGGGAAGGCAATGTGGCTGGCATCTTTCTGCTCCCAGGTTGCATTTCAAAATGGCATTCTACAAAATGTCTGTGTCAGCTTCCAACAGCTTGTCTTTGAAATGTGTCTTTCAGCTGCAGCTTCTCTCCAAAATGTCACTCTCAATTGCTCTCCACAAATGTCACTCTTGCAGCTCTGAGGTCCTTCTGTCTGTGCAATTCATTTATACGACTCCAGTGATCCAATTAACACCCACCCTGAATGGGTGAGGATAACACCTCCATGGAAATTATCCAATCAAACATTTCACTCACAGTTGATTGAGTCACATCTCCATGGAAACACTCAATCAAAGAATTCCCAATCTAATCAATACTAATATATCTGCCCACACAAGATTACATCAAAGAACATGGAGTTTTGGGGGACATAATACATCCAAACTGACACACACTGTAAAACTATATAGTTAATCATCTTCAAGAATCAAGGCTACTGGATTTCAGTTCAACAGATTCAGGAATTTCCTTCTAGATATTCCAATACACAGAAGAAAACTAAAAAGGGATACCTATATAATGCATTAGAAGTAGCCTCCAGAATGACCTCTTGACTCCATTTGAAATCTCTTAGTCACTGAAACTTATTTTGTTTCACTTATCTTCCCCCTTTTGGTCAAGAAGGCTTTCTCAATCCCATGATGCCAGATCCAGGCTTATCCCTGGGAGTGATGTCCCATGTTGCCAGGGAGATTTACACCCCTGGAAGTCATGTCCCACAAAAGGGGGGAGGGCAGTGAATTTACCTACAGAGTTTAGAGCCCTTGATTTTCAGCTGCTACCTCAATAAACTGTTTAATTGTGAATATCATGAGTGACAATGGGGGTATTTGTAACTTATATACACTGTTAATTCTATTTGATAATTATATTTGGTGATGGAACAGGATCAGATACTTGGATATGTCTACTGAACTGGCCAATCAATCCAGTCACAGTGACCATTCTGGTAACTTTTGGCAGCCTGAAGACTTCACAGAAGTCTTATTATAATTCTTCAACAGCTTTTGATTTATAAAGTGCCCTTGTAGGTTCTTTAGAAGGCAAATTTTCCATTTGTTCTAAACAGGAAATACTTTGGCCTTGCCATAATTCTTCAACAGCTTTTAATTGGTAAATATATAAAAACACCCTTATTAGCCCCTTAGAAGGCAATTTTTCCATTTGTTCTTTGCATGAAATATTTAAGCCATTTGTGGGTAGGTGGGGAAGAGGGGGGGGAGTTGGGGGAGATTGTACTGAACATAGATTCCAGTCCAGAAAAGTATTTGAGGACAAAAATCTTTACTTCACCTCTGAGAACCAGGTATAACTATACTAATCTGGATGTTTTACTTTTGTGATTTACCAGAAAAAAATTTGACTCTATAAATTTTCAGGGCCCTCTGTTTTTGACTATTACATTTAGGGCCCTCTGTGTATGTTTTTTTATCACCCTGTAGTTCTCCTAGCAGAAGACTCATCTTCACCCTGTACCATAAATGCCTGTGAAATATTCCATACCCCCACCTAGAATGTAAACTCCGTGAGTGCAGGGGCAGTGTTATACTTATTTACAGTGGTATTCTCAGCACCTTGCATGGAGCTTTGTGCAAAATCATCACTCAATATTTTTTGAATGAATTATTGAATGAATGAGATAGCAAAGGCATATTTTCCTGCTTCTAAGTAAAGACTGTTTTTGCCTTCTGTGATAGTTTGAAACTGTTATGTACCCCACAAAAGGCCGTGTCCTTTTAATCCATTCTTGTGGCTGTAGACCTATTGTGGGTGTGACCTTTTGATTAGGTTATTTCAGTTAAGATGTGACCTGCCTCATTCAAGGTGGATCTTAGTCCTCTTACTGGAGTCCTTTATAAGAGGATAAAACACAGAAAAGAGCCCCCAGAGAAGCTAAGAGAGACAGAAGCTAAAAGAGAGAAACATGCTAAGAGAGGAAGCTACTGAAGCCAGAAGCTGAAAGCAATGAAATCCAGGAGAGAAAGACCAGGATACATCACTGCCTTGCTAACTGACAGAGGAGCCCAAGCTCACCAGTAGCTGATCTTCAGGGAGAAGCTGCCATCCTGTTAATGCCTTAATTTGGACATTTTCATGGCCTTAGAACTGTAAACTTATAAACTCATAAATCTTCTTTGTTAAAAGCCAGTTCATACCTGGTATATTGCATTTCATCAGCCTTAGCAAACCAAAACACCTTCCAAAATGTAGAATATGGATTACTATGAGCAAAAACATGAAGAGGTTCTCAACCTTGGATTCACATTAGAATTATATGATTAGCTTTTGAAACTATTTGAAAAATGCCTGGGCCCATGCCAGACCAAATGAGACCAAATAGCTGGGGGTGATTCTTGTGCAGTGGGGTTTGACAAACTTTGCTTTTGTACATACACATCACTTGACAATCTTGCTAAAATACAGGTTCTCCTTCTGTAGATCTGGTGTGGTGCCTGAGATTCTGCATTCCTTCACAGCACTTTTATGATGTTCATGTTTGTTTCTGTTTGCTAATGCTGCCATTATGCAAAATACCAGAAATGGATTGGCTTTTGTAAAGGGGATTTATTAGGTCAAAGTTACAGTTCTAAGGCCATAGATGTGTCCAGACTAAGGCATCAACAAGATACTTTCACTGAAGAATGGCTGATGGTGTCTGAAACACCTCTGTCAGTAGGGAAGGCATGTGGCTGGCATCTGCTGGTCCTTTGCTCCTGTGCTGTGTTTCAAAATGGCTTTCTCCAAAATGCCTCTCTTAGCTTCTTCAGCTCCTGGGCATCCAAGCTCTCAGCTTCTGTGCATTCTTGCTTGTTCTCCCAGAGCATTTCTCTCTAAGCACCTGGGTGTCCTCTTTTAGTTTCTCTAGAACAAACTCTGGGCTTGCATCTCCAAACGTCTCCAAGCATCTGGGTCTGGGTCAGCTCTTAGCTTTTCTTAAATTACTCCAGTGATCTAAAGAAGACCCATCCTGAATGGACAGTGTCCATATCTCCATGGAAATAATCTAATCAAAAGGACCCACCCACAGTTGGCTGAGTCACATCTCCATGGAAACATTCAAGCAAAAGTTTCCACCCTAATCAAAAGACTAATTGGTCTGCCCCCACAAGATTGCATTATAGAACATGGCTTTTTTGGGTTCTTAATATGTACAAACTGGCACAATGCTATTGATTCAAGAACCATATATTAGATAGCATGGAGTGAAAGTATAAATAGCCAAAAACTTAGACTTCCTATAGGACTTGAGGGTCAAGTGTCATGCTGAGGGTCAGTAAATGAGTTGGGCATTATTCACTTGGCATGTGTTAGGCACTGAACTAAGAGATTGTATGCATTACCTCATATCTAAGAAGGTCAAATGTGGGATTGTACTTACAGCAGACAGAGTGTTTTAGGGGTAGAAAGCACTGTATTGGCCTAGGTTCTCTGAGTCCTTCTGTTCTGTGTTCCTCAAACATCACAGTTTCTATTTCTTTTGTATCCCAACTTGACTGAGCATGGGGCTCTGCTACTCAATAAAGGAATGTATTCTGCATCTGCACTAAGCATCCAGGTGAAAATTGGACATAGTTGTATCTGAATATTTTCAAATATTGAGGTTTACCATGTATGAGGTTTAAGCATATGTAGACATGTGTATACATACACATGTATACATACATGTGTGTATAGACACAGCTAGAAGTCCAGATCTCTTTATATGAGTCAGGGACTCAATAAGCATTTGCCATGAAACTAGACAATGATTCCCTATATAGGAAAGAGGATAGATGATAAGCAGGCAACATCTCTTTTTCTGTAAATTTTGTCAGTTATTAGTCACTTGGTATAATAATGCTAAATTCAGGAGACTAGAATAATGAATAGTGTCTTGGATTCACACTGCATCATGAAATGCCCACAATAAGGAGACTTGAACCCAAAACTGAAACTCACACCTAAAATCAGGTTTTCAACCTCTTTCCCACTTTCATTCTCCCTCATTGGCCAATTCTCTGTGTCTTTGTCTTTTTTCCTTCCCTTTTCAGCACAAGTAGATCAATCTCTCCCTGTCTTTCTTCATATTGTACATACACCTTTGTAACTTTGCATCCTTACATGAATCTTTCTGTTTGATAAATTCCATTTCTAAGTGGAATTGCTGGGGCATTGTGTATATGTAACACTTAGGGTGATTCTCCCTTTTGTACCATTTGCAGTTAAGCATTTATTTTTAAATGTTAAACCCCCAAATTCTCATGGACAGCATTCCATAGGATTTGTGTAAGGTCTTTGCTCCCCTTTTAAAATAATATTTTTAAATGTTTTGTGTTCATTTAAACATTTTACTTACTTCCATTTTCCCCATATTAATATGCACATTTATGGAAATATATAAAAGTGATCATATACATACTTCTTTTATGCAGTCTTTTTGTCTGTTTTCCTCTCTTCTGCTTCTTTTATCCCCCTAATTAATGCCCCTATCTTGCAGCATCCCCCTTAACACATCCTATTGAGTTTTGTGATTTTTCTCCTTTATTAGAGAACTTATGGGTTTACAGAACAATCAAGCATAAAATACAGGATTCCCGTACAAAACCCCAGCACTAACATCTTGCATTGGTGTGGAACATTTGTTACAATTTTGATAGCACAGTTTTATAATTGTACTATTAATTAAAGTCCATGGGCTCACTGTTTGTGTGGTGTATTTCCATGGATTTTTTTTAAAAAATTTATTGTTACTGTATATACAATCTAACATTTCCCTTTTTAATCATATTCAGATATATATTTCCATGCTGTTAACTGCGTTCAAAATGTTGCGCTACCATCACCGCCATCCATAACCAAAACATTTCCATTATTCCAAATAGGAACCCTGTGCATTGTAAGCCTTAACTTCCCATTTCCTATCCCCTATGCCGGCCCCCTGTAGCTGCAATTTTACATTGTAGTGTGGTTTTTTTCCCTTTCTTTTCATTCTCCTTTTTTCCTCCCTCACCAATTCCCTTTCTTTCTTTCTCTTCCTTCCCATCTGGAATAAGACATTTCACAAGGGAGTGTTGCTGTTGCTACTACTAGAATCTGTCTGTCCTGGACTCTGCTTCCAGCTTTGTACACCCTTCTTTAGCAATTAACTAATGTATTGTATATCTTTTACATGTCTTGCACTGTGCTAAGTACTATGAAACTTACATGTAACATATTATCAGACTGCAACTAGTAGAGTATAAATCTAAAACATGTTTGTTACTTTCCTATCCTTGATCTCACTTACATTCTTTTGAAACATCCTTCCCTTCTTTTCTTAATAATTTCTTGGGAATATTATTCAGCTTTCTAGGCACTTATGTTTATTAACAGTACTGCCCAATTCAGTTTAACCCTTTAATCTCATGTCTGTCATAAAATCCTTCCCCTCATAGATTACTGGCTGGCTTTATTCTTGGGGGACTTAGAGAGGGAAAGGGAGCCAATAAGTGTTTGGAGGTGAGGACAGCGTTAGAGATAAGTTACATTTTTTTTTTAATTGACAGCTTACTCTTACCAGGAATTTTGACTGAATTTTTTTTTTTACTTAAGAAGTTGTAGGTTTACAGAAAAATCATGTGAAAATAGTAATCCTGTATAACCCCGCCAACACAAACACACTTGTTTTCCCTCTTATTAACTCTTTGCATTCGTTTGGTACATTTTTTGCAATTGATGAAACAATAGAATTATAATCAGATTATTCCCTGCAGACCATAGTTTACCTTAGGGTTTTATGTTGTGTTGTAAAGTACTGTGGTTTTTAATAAATTTTTATTCTAGCAACATATGTAAAGCTTAAAATTTCAGCTTTTAATAACATTCAAATATATAATTTGTACTGTTAAATACATTCACAATGTTGTGCTACTATCATTGCCATCCATTACCAAAACTTTTTCATCACCTCAAACAGAAACTTTGTACCAACTAAGCATAAACACCCCATTAACTGCCCCTGCCCCAGACCCTGGTAATCTGTATTCTTGTTCTCACACTATGTATTTGCTTATTATAATTATTTCAAATCAGTGAGATCATGCAATATATGTCCTTTTGTGACCAGTTTATTTCACACAAGGTAATGTCTTCAATATTCATCCATTTTATTACATGTATCAGAACTTCAATCCTTTTTACAGCTAATATTCCATTGTATGCATATACCACATTTTGTTTATCCATTCATTGTTTGATGGATATTTGGATTTATCTCATCTTTTGGAAATTATGAACAATGCCACGACAACCATCATGCACAAATATTTGGTGTCTCTGATTTCAATTCTTTTGGATATGTACCTAAAGGTAGGATTGCTAGGTCATATGAGGAACTGTCAAACTGTTTTACAGAGTGGCTGCACTATTTTATATTCTCACTAGCTTTGAGAGTGTTCTTATTTCTTCATATTTTCTCCAACACTTTTCATTTTTTTAAATTTTTATTTTAGCTATTATAGGGCATGAAAAGGTATCTCATTGGGGTTTTGGTTTATATTTCCCAAGTGGTTAATAATATTGATCATCTTTTTATGTACTTGTTGTCACTTATATATCTTCTTTGGAGAAATGTCCATTCAAGTTTTTCCCTAGTTTTAAATTGGGTTGTTTGTATTATTGCTGTGGAGTTGTAGGATCTTGTTTTACGTATTCTGGATTTTAAAATTGTACCAGATATGTGCTTTACAAATATTTTCTCTTATTCTGTAAGCTGTCTTTTTACTTTCATAATGAAATACTTTGATGTACAAAAGTTTGTTTGTTTGTTTGTTTGTTTGTTTTTTTGATTAAGGCCCATTTATTCTTTTGCTCCTCTTGCATTTTGTGTAAAGTCTAAAAACCCATTGCCTAACATGAGGTACGAGGATACTTCCCTATGTTTTCTTTCAGGAATTTAATAGTTTGGGTTTTTTATTTAGACCTTTGACCCGTTTTGAGTTGATTTTTGTATGTGGTGTGTGATAGGGATCCACCTTCAATCTTTGGCATATTGGTATCCAGTTTTCCTAATACTTTTTGAAGAAACTATTCTTTCCTCATTGAGCAGATTTGATGACTTTGTCAAAAATCAATTGGCCACAGATGTGAAAGTATGTTTCTTAACTCTCAATTTGATTGAATTAGTTTGTATGTCTGTCATTGGGTCAGTATCATGCTGTTCTGATTATTGTAGTTTTGTAATAAGTTTTAAAATTGGGATGTGCAAGTATACTAACTTTGTTCTTTTTCAAGATGTTTTTGGCTATTTGGGATCCCTAAAACTTCCATATAAGTTTGATGATTGGCTTTTCCATTCTGCAAAAACAGGCTGTTATACTTTTAATTAGGATTGCAATGAATCTGTTCATTGCTTTGAATAGAATTGACATCTTAACAATATTTAGTCCTCAAATCATGAACACAGAATCTTCTTCAATTTATTTAGGTCTTCATAGATTTCTTTAGCAATATTGTTTAGTTTTCCCAGTACAGTTATTTACAACCTTGGTTAAATTTATTCCTAGATATTGATTCTATTAGTTGCTATTGTAAATGGAACTGTTTTCTTGATTTCCTGTTCAGATTGTCCATTGCTAGTGTACTGATTATTGTGCACTGCCTTTTCTGGATTTGTTTATTCACTCTAATAGCTTTGTTGTGATTTTCTCGGGATTTCTTACATATAGGATCATGCCATCTGCAAATAAAGAAATTTATACCTCTTTCTGTCCAATTTTGATGCTGTAATGGTTTGGAGGTTTTACGGACCCCAGAAAAGATCATGTTCTTAAAGCTGACCTATTCCTGTGGGTGTATATCTATTGTGGATGAGACCTTTTGATTAGGTTATTTCAGTTAAGGTGTGCCCCAGATGGGTCTTAATCCTCTTACTGGAGTCATTTATAAAAGGGTGAAATAGAAACACAGGGAAGCTGAGAGAGAAGGGCAGACACAGAAGCTGTGTGGGAAAGCCACAGAAAACAGAGGGGAAACCAGTGATGCCAGAAGCTGGAAGCAACAAAACCCAGAAAAGAAGGGAGAGACCAGCAATGCTATGTGCCTGGCCATCTGACAGAGGAGTCCAGATATCATCTGATGATGCCATGATTTGGACATTTTCACAGATTCAGAACTGTAAGCTTGTAAGTTAATAAATCCCTATTGTAAAAGCCAACCCATTTCTTCTATATTGCATTTTGGCAACTTTAGCAAACTAAAACATCTATTTTTCTTGCTAAATTGCTCTGTCTAGATTCTTCAGAACATCAGTGGTGACAGTGGGCATCCTTGTCTAATTTTTTTATCTTAGAGGGAAAGTTTTCAGTCTTTCACCTTTGAGAATGATGTTAGCAGTCAAATCTGTTCTGTTTTGCTACAGCTGCCATTAAGCAAAATACCAGAAATGGATTTGCTTTTATAAAGGGGATTTATTAGGTTATAAATTTACAAATTCTAAGGCCATAAAAGTATCCAAACTAAGGCATCAACAAGAGTATAACTTCACTGAAAAATGGCTGATCATGTCTAGAACACCTCTGTCAGCCAGGAAGGCATGTGGCTGGTTTCTGCTGGTCCTGGGTTGTGTTTCAGCTCCTCTCTCAGCTCCTGTATGTCCTAGCTTAGCATCTTCAAACATCCTTCTGTCTGCAACTCCAAACATCTCTGAGCAACTCTTTCAGCTCCCAAGCATTTCTCCAAATGTCTCCCTTAGCCGCTCTTAGCTCCTTCTGTCTGTGAGCTCTCTTATAAGACTCCAATGATTTAATTAAGACCCACCCTGAATGGGTGGGGTGCATATCTCCATGGAAATCATTTAATCAAAGGTCTCTTCCACAGTTGATTTAGTCACATCTCCATGGAAACACTCAATAAAAATATTAATGTCTGCCCTCACAAGATTGCCTTAAAGAACATGGCTTTTGGGGTGGGCATATATCCAAACAGGCACATGCCCTTTGTCATGTTGAGGAAGTTCCCTTTTATTCCTATCTTTCAAAGTGCTTTTCTTTTTTTCAAGAAAATATGCTGGATTTTTTCAAATGCCTTTTCTGGATCCATTGAGATGACTTTGTGGGTTTTTTCCTTGTTCTATTATGTGGGATATCATGTTAATTGATTTTCTTATGTTGAACTAAACTTGCATACCTGGGATAAATCTCACTTGATTAGATTGCTGTAGGCTAAGTCTGATCCATAGCTATATATGAATGAAAATCTTGCTTGATATGATATTAATATGCTTTATTTTTATTATATTTCTCACCTCAAGGAGTCTGCTTACCTAGTGTGCTGGTTTGAAGTTGATATTTACCCTAGAAAAGGCCATGTTCTTTTAATCCATTCCTGTGGATGCAGACCTGATGTGGGTGGGACCTTTTGGTTAGGCTATTTCAATTTGAGACATGACCCACCCCATTCAAGGTGGGTCTTAATCCTTTTACTGGAGTCCTTTATGAGAGGATAAAGGACAGAAAAAGCCAAGAGAGCTTAGAGAGAAAAGCCCCAGAGAAGCAAGCATGGGCCCACAGAAACTGAAGAGCCACTGAAGCCAGAAGCTGAAAGTAATGAAACCTGGGAGAGAAGGACCAGCAAACACAAGTCATGTGCCTTCCTATGTGACAAAGGTGTCCCAGATGCCAGCAGCCTTTCTCCAGAGTCCAGATATCATCCTGCTGATGCCTTAATTTGGATATTTTTGTGCCCTAAGAACTGTAAGTTGTAAGTTAATAAATCTCCATTGTAAAAGCCAAACCATTTCTGGTATATTGCCTTCCAACAGCTTTAGCAAACCGAAACACCTGGCTCTCATATAAATAAATTCAGAATAAATGAGAATCAGAAAAAAATCATGAAGAAGAAAGAACCTCTCCACTGAATTATGCTACCTATACTCAAGAAGATTTGTGGACAGGAACACATAATATTTTAAGAATATACTTTGAACAGTTAGAAACATTTACCATCAGAAATGGCAAAGAAGGGCTTGAATGCACACTGCGGTCTGAAACTACTTTTTAGAAAAGCATCCTGTGATTGAGCTTTTTCAAAATCAGTAGGGAAAAATATGTGGCTTTGAACATGAATTTTTTTATCACATGGGTGGGGGACATGGAGACAGGGGGGTTGCTTAGAGGTAACTTAGGCTATTCCATAGGAGATTATCAAAATGACAAATCTTTTTTGGATGGAGGAGTAATTATGTTATCTTTTGAAACTTACTTGCAATGCTTTAAGGACCTAATATGCTGTTTTTGGTTTGTGATAAGTTATTTGAACACTTTTCACAACCTGAGTATATTAATCTTGGGCAGTAGGATTTTTCATTTTGTTGGTATTATTTTTTATCAGAACCAATGCAAGTAGTGCCTCTTAATTACCAAGTCTTTTTTTCTTTACAGGAAAAACATTAGAAACTACAGCATTCCCATATACACCCCCATTATTAACACTTTGCATTAATGTGGTACCTTTCTTACAATTGATGAAAGAATGTTATAATTGTATGATAACTATAGTCTGTAGTTTACATAAGGTTGTATATTTTTTCCCAATATACTACTCTGTTATTAACGCATTGAGTTTGCTTGGTACATTTCTTATAATTCATGAAGCATATTTTAATAATTGTGCTATTAACTGTAGTCCATTATTTGCAATAGCATTTGCTGTGTTGTACAATCCTGTTTTTCCTTTTAATTTTTTTCTAGTAACATATATGTGACCTAAAATTTCCCCTTCTAACTGCATTCATATATATAATTCAGTTCTGTTAATTACACTTACAATGTTGTGCTACCACCACCACCATCCATTTTGAAAATTTTACAATCAAATCATACAGAAATTCTGTATAAATTAAGCATTTACTACCCAATCACTACCTCCACCCAGACCCCTGTTAAACTATGTTCTATATTTTAACTCTATGAGTTTGCTCCTTCTAATTATTAATGTCAGTGAGATCATAAATTATTTTTCCTGTTGTGTCTGGCTTATTTTGCTCAACATAATATCTTCAAGGTTCATCCAGGTTGTTGCAAGACACAGAACTTCATTGCTTTTTAATGCTTAATAATATTACATTGTATGTATATTCCACATTTTACTTATCTGTTCATCAGCTGATGGACGCTTGGGTTGTTTCCATCTTTTGGCAATTGTAAATAATGATGCTATGAATATTGGTGTGTAAATATCTGTTGCTTTCAATTCTTTTGGATATACACCTAGTAGAAGGACTGCTAGGCCATATAGTAATTCTAAATTTAGCTTTCTGAGGAACTGCCAAACTATCTTCCACAGCAGCTACAGCATTTTATATTCCCACAATCAATGAATGAGTGTTCCTATTTCTCCATATCCTCTCCAACACTTGTAATATTATGTATTTTTAAAATAGTAGACATTCTAGTGGGTGTGAAATGGCATCACATTGTGATTTTGATTTGCATTTCCCTAATAGCTAATGATGTTGAGCATCTTTTCATTTGCTTTTTGGTTATTTGTATATCTTCTTATGAAAAATGTTTATTCAAGCCTTTTGCCCATTTTAAAATTGGGTTGATTGATGTTTTCTTGTTTAGTTGTTTAGTTGTAGGATTTCTTTACATATTCTGGATATTAAACACTTTTTGGATATGTGGTTTCCAAGTATTTTCTCCCATTGGGTAGGTTCTCTTTTCACTTTCAAGATAAAGTCCTTTGATGCACAAAAGCTTTAATTTTGATGAAGTCCCATTTATCTATTTTTTTCTCTTGTTGCTTGTGCTTTTGGTATAAATTCTAAGAAAGCATTGCCTAACACAAGGTCCTGAAGATGCTTCCTTACACTTCTAGGTGTTTTATCGTCCTGGCCCTTACCTTTAGGTCTTTGATCCATTTGGAGTTAATTTTTATACTTGGTGTGAGAAAAGGGTCCTCCATTTTTATGCAAATGGATATCTAGTTTTCACAGAACCATATGTTGAAGAGACTATTCTTTCCCAATTGTGTGAGATTAGCAGTCTTGTAAAAAATCAAATGGCCTCAGATGTGAGGGTATATTTCTGAACTCTTAATTTGATTCCCTTGTTCTATATGTCTATCCTTCTGCCAGTACCATGCTGCTTTGACCAGAGCAGCTTTGTAATAAGCTTTAAAGTCAGGATATGCAAATACACCAACTTCATTCTACTCTTTCAACATGGTTTTGGATATTTGGGTCCACTTAAACTTCTAAATAAATATGATGTCATCTTTTCCATTTCTGCAAAGTAGGCTGAAGGGATTTTGATTGGGATTCTGCTGAATCTGTAAATCAGTTTGAGTAGAATTGACATCTTAATATATTAATCTTTGAATCCATGAGCATGGGATGTCCTTCCTTTTATTTAGTTCTTTGATTTCTTTCAGCAAAGTTTTGTAGACTTCCATGAGTAATCCGTGGTTAAATTTATTCCTATATATTTGATTCTTTTAGTTGTTATTCTAAATGGAATATTTTTTTGAATCCCTCATCATATTGCTCATTACTAGTGTACAGAAACATTATGGATTTTTGCACATTGATCTTGAACCTGGCCACTTTCCTGAATTGTTTATGAGCTCTAGTAGCTTTGCTGTAGATTTTTCTTTGGCACTTTCTAAATATAGGATCTCTTAATTTGAAGATATTGCAAGTTTTACTTCTTTGTTTCTGATTCTGATGCCTTTTATTTCTTTTCTTGTCTAGCTGTTCTGACTAGAACTTCCACAACAATGTTGAACAACAGTGGTGACAGTGGGCTTCCTTGTCTTGTTCCAGATCTTACAGGGAAAGTTTTCAGTTTTTCATCATTAAGTATGATGTTAGGTGTGGGTTTCTTTCATATGCCTTTTATCATTTTGAGAATGTTTCCTTCTATTCCTGTATTTCAGATGTCATTTTTTATCAAGAAAGGATGCTTATGCTTGATTTTGTCAAATGATTTTTCTGCCTCAGTCAAGATGATCATGCATTTTCCCCCTTCATTTTGTTAATGTGGTGTATTACATTAATTGATTTTCTCATGTCAAACCCCTTGCATACCAGGGATAAAAGCCACTTGACCATGGTGTATAATTATTTTATTGTGCTGTTGGATTCTATTTACAAGTACTTTGCTGAGAATTTTTGCATCAGAATTCATAAGAGAAATTAGTTTGTAATTTTCTTTTCTTGTAGTGTCTTTATCTGACTTTTGCATTAGGGTGAGGTTGGCCTCATAGAGTGAGTTAGGTAGTCTTCCGCCTCTTCAATTTCTTGGAAGAGTTTGAGCAGGATTGGTACTAATTCTTTCTTGAATTCTTGGTAGAATTTACCTGTGAAGCCATCCAGTCCTAAGCTTG
This sequence comes from Choloepus didactylus, assembly GCF_015220235.1. Lineage (NCBI taxonomy): Eukaryota > Metazoa > Chordata > Mammalia > Pilosa > Megalonychidae > Choloepus > Choloepus didactylus. The sequence continues at coordinate 138,583,747 of NC_051334.1, forward strand.
CTTTGTTGAGAAGTTTGTGATGACTGATTCAATCTCTTTACATCTAATTGGTCTGTTGAGATCATCTATTTCCTCTAGAGTCAGTATAGGATGTTTGTGTGTTTCTAGGAATTTGTCCACTTCAATGAGGTTGTCTAATTTGTTGGTATATATTTGTTCATAGTATCTTATTATGATCTTTTTAATTTCTGTGGTGTCAGTTGTAATGTACCCCCCTTACTTCTTATTTTAGTTATTTGTGTCTTCTATCTTTTCTTTGTCAGTATAGCTAAGGCTTTGTCAATTTCATTTATCTTTTCAAAGAACCAACTCTGCTTTCTTAATGTTCTCTTGTTTTTGTATTCTCTATATCCTTTATTGGTGCTCTAACTTTGTAATTTCTTTCCTTCTGCTTGCTTTGGGTTTTGATTGCTTTTCTTTTCCTAATTCCTCCAGATGTGCAGTTACATTTTGATTTTGGCTCTTTCTTCTTTATTGTAAGCATTTAGGGATATAAATTTCCCTCTCAGCACTGCCTTCACTGTGTCCCATAAGTTATGATATGTTGCATTCTCATTTTCATTCATCTCACTGTATTTAGAGATTTCCCTTGTTATTTATTTTTTGACCCATTGATTGTTTAATACTGTGATAAAGGGAGAACCTAAGGTGATGGCTAGGAGAGATAGGGCAAAGAAACACCTCTGTGAAAAATATAAGATAAAAGCCAGAAAGTGACCCAGGACACCAATTCCAGCAATGCACCAGCTGGACAAGGTCTGTTAAATCCACAGGGACCATGCACTTGGTGAAACCAGGAGTTTGCATTCTGAAACAAGTGAGTAAGCTTGCTGAAAATCTGGCAGCCATGCTGTGGTGTAGGGAAACTGTGGGTTGGTATTTGGAGGTGGAATAGCTCTTTTTTAAAAAACCCAAAAGCGGCTGCAGATATGGCAGTGAGAACCGCACAATGAAGCACAGCAGGAATGGGTTGTGCAAATGCCTCAATATCTAGGGTGGAAGATAACCTTTCACACACCTGGTGCTAATTGTCTCAGAGTGAGGAAGGCAGAGGTGAGTCAAAAGGGGAAGAAACCATGCCCCTTGCAGCCATCTTCCCAGCAGGCTGGGAACACTCCTGCCCAGCACAGGCACCACAGCCCAGAGCCATGCCAAAAAACCTAGTGTGACCAGAAGTGTTTCTAGCAACACACACACATGACACAATATTGGGTGTGGACAATAGCCTTTTGTGCACTCACAGCAAATGGTCCTGGAGCTGTGAAGGCAGAGCTGTGTGAAAAGGGGGAAAGTAACATTCCCCATTCAGCCATCCTTACAGCAGGCTGGGAATACCCCTACATGGCCCGGTGGCCCAGAACTTCCCTTGAGGGATGGTGTGCACTTGTGACATAGCACAACCTTCCCTCAGCAGAGGCCCTAGAAGGGCACAGCTTGGAAGAGGGACCCACTTGGAAATCCCAGGGTCCATACACCAATACAAAGGACTTGTGGGTCAGCAGCAGAGACAGTCTGTGGTGAGACTGAAATGAAGGTTTAGACTCTTGCAACAGCCTTAAATCTCCAGGAACACCTTGGAGGTTTGATTATTAAAGCTCTCTCCCTCCCTAACTGCTCAGACACATGCCCCACACTCAGGGCAGGCAGCACTAACAACACACCCAAACTTGGTGCACCAAATGGACCCCACAAGAATTAGACCCCCACACACCACAAAGACAAAGTTGGGGAGAACTGACTTGAGGGGAATAGGTGACTCGCAGATGCCATCTGCTGATTAAAGTGTACACCACCAAGCTGTAGATCTGACAAATTAGAGATTAGTCTTTGAATAACTCTACATATCCTCAAAGCACCCTATCAAGTAAAGCAAATGCCAAGAGGCCAAAAAATAACAGAAAGTTTTAAAACATATGAAAAAACCAGATGATATGGATAACCCAAACCCAAACACCCAAATCAAAAGATCAGAGGAGACACAGTACTTGGAGCAATTAATCAAAGAACTAAAGACAAACAATGAGAGCATGGCACAGGATAGAAAGGACATGAAGAAGAGCATGGCACAGGATATAAAGGACATGAAGAAGATCCTAGAAGAGCATAAAGAAGAAATTGCAAGAGTAAATAAAAAAATAGATGATCTTATGGAAATAAAAGAAACTGTTGACCAAATTAAAAAGATTCTGGATACTTATAGTACAAGACTACAGGAAGCTGAACAATGACTCAGTGACCTTGAGAACCACAGAATGGACAAAGAAAGAACAAAAGAAAGACTGGGGAAAAATTGAAGAAATCAAAATGGATCTCAGGGATATGATAGATAAAATAAAATGTCCAAATATAAGACTCATTGGTGTCCCAGAAGGGGAAGAGAAGGGTAAAGGTCTAGAAAGAGTATTCAAAGAAATTATTGGGGAAAACTTCCCAAACCTTCTACACAATGTAAATACACAAAGCATAAAAGCCCAGTGAACTCCAAATAGAATAAATCCAAATAAACCCACTCCTAGACATATTCCGATCAGACTCCCAAATACTGAAGAGAAGGAGCAAGTTCTGAAAGCACCAAGAGAAAATGAATTCACTACATACAAAGGAAACAACATAAGACTAAGTAGTGACTACTCAGCAGCCACCATGGAGGTGAGAAGGCAGTGGTATGACATATTTAAAATACTGAGAGAGAAAAATTTCCAACCAAGAATTCTTTATCCAGCAAAGCTCTCCTTCAAATTTGAGGGAGAGCTTAAATTTTTCACAGACAAACAAATGCTGAGAGAATTTGCTAATAAAAGACCCACCCTACTTCAGATACTAAAGGGAGCCCTACCAGCAGAGAAACAAAGAAAGGAGAGAGAGATATAGAAAAAGTTCAGTACTAAAGAGATTCAATATTGGTTCATTAAAGGACAAGATGAGAGAGAGGGAAAAATATATCTGACAAACATAAACTGAAGGATAGGGTGGCTGATTCAAGAAATACCTTCACAGTAATAACATTGAATATAAATGGATTAAACTCCCCAATTAAAAGATACAGATTGGCAGAAAGGATCAAAAAATATGAACCATCAATATGTTGCATGCAAGAGACTCATCATAGACCCAGGGACACAAAGAAATTGAAAGTGAAAGGATGGAAAAAATATTTCATGCAACCTACAGCCAAAAGAAAGCAGGAGTAGCAATATTAATCTCAGATAAAATAGACTTTAAATGCACAGATGTTATGAGAGACCAAGAAGACCACTACATACTAATAAAAGGGGCAATTCAACAAGAAGAAATAAGAATCATAAATGTTTATACACCCAATCGTGGTGCCACAAAATACATGAGACAAACACTGGCAAAATTAAAGGAAGAAATGGATGGTTCCACAATAATTGTGGGAGACTTCAACACATCACTCTCTCTTATAGATAGATTAACCAGACAGAAGACCAATAAGGAAATTGATAATCTAAACAATCTGATAAATGAATTGGATTTAACAGGCATATATAGAACATTACATCCCAAATCACCAGGATACACATCCTTTTCTGGTGATCACAGAACTTTTTCCAGAATAGACCATATGCTGGGACATAAAACAAGCCTCAATAAATTAAAAAAAATCTAAATTATTCAAAGCATGTTCTCTGACCCAATGGAATACAATTAGAAGTCAATAACCAGCAGAGACTTAGAAAATTCACAAATACCTGGAGGTTGAAAATGAGGGGAGATGAAAACATTCCCAGATAATCAAAAGCTGAGGGACTTCATCATCAGTAGATCAGTCCTATAAGAAATGCTAAAGGGAATTGTGCAGGCTGAAAGGAGGGGATACTAAACAATTGACTGAAGCCACATGAAGAAATAAAGATTTCTAGTAAAGATCACCTAGTAAATATAAATACCAATACTACTGTATTTGTGATTTGTAACTCCACTATTTACTTCCTGCAGGATCTAAAATACATAAAGTGTAATGATAAATCAGTGGTTTTGGACTCAATGTAAAATAGGTAATTTTTGGCAAGAACTACATAAAGGTGGGGGAATGGAAGAGTATAGGAACATAGTCTATGTGTCCTATTGAAGTTAAGTTGGTATCGAAAATAAGATTGTTATAGATTTAGGATGTTAAATTTAAGCCCCACAGTAGACACAAAGAAAGTATCAGAGAGTGTGATCATAGAGATGAAAAGTAGAGTATGGGTTATGAGAAGTGGGGTAAGGGGCAATGGGGAGTTAATAAGAAATGAGTGTAGGGTTTCTGTTTGGGGTGAAGGGAAATTTCTAGTAATGGATGGTGGGAAGTTGATGGCATTGCAACATTGTGAATGTGATTAATCCCACTAAATGGAATGCTTGGGAGGCATTGGAATAGGAAGATTTATGCTGTATATATGTTTCCACAATTGAAAAAAAAGTCTAAAATATATAATGACAATGAAATGCCATAGATGATCCTGGATGATATCTAAGAATAGAGGAGAAAAGGCTCAAAAGGACACTATTGGGACGTAAGAAAAAAATGAAATATAGAATATAAGCTTTATGTCAATGTTAAATTTCTTGATTTCTTAACTACACTTAATGTGATTACATAAATGAATATTCTTGTTCATAGGAAATGTATAAATTATATTATTTTTTCAAGGATGTGTGCAACTTGCTCTCATATGTTCAGAAGACAGAGCAATAGATGGATGATAGGGAGGGAGGGAGGGAGGGACGGAGGGAAAGAAATGGTAAAGTGACAAAATATTAAAATTTATAGATCTGGGTATCAGTGGAGGGGGGTTGGGGTAGGCTGGAGTTCTGTCTATGGGGTTTGTATTATTTTTGCAACTGTCCTGTAAGTTTGAATTTATTTCAAAATAAAAAGTAAAAAAAAAGAGGGTGATATATTACTTCCATATATTTGTGGATTTTCCATTTCTTCACCTGTTATTGATTTCCAGTTTCATTCCATTATGGTGAGAGAAGATGCTTTGTATAATTTCAATGTTTTAAATTTATTGAGATTTGTTTTGTGACCCAACATGTGGTCCAACCTGGAGAAAGATCCATGTACACTTGAGAAGAATGTATATCCTGTTGTTTTGTAGGTGCAATGTTCTGTGTATGTCTGTTATGCCTAGTTGATTATATTATTCAAGTTCTCTGTTTCTTTATTGATCTTCTGTCTAGGTGTTCTGTCTATTGATGAGAGTGGTGTATTAAAATCTCCATCTATTATTGTAGAGGTGTCTATTTCTCCCTTCAGTTTTTCCAGTGTTTTTATCATGTATTTTGGGGTTTTATGGTTAAGTGCATAAATATAGGGGATTGTTATTTCTTCTTGGGGATTGTCCCTGTTTTATATATATGATGTCTTTCTTTGTCTCTTATAACAGCTTTTGACTTAATGTCTACTTTGTTCAATGTTAGTATAGCTACCCTGGCTCTCTTTTGGTAATTATTTGTATATATTATATTTTTCCATTGTTTCACTTTCCACCTATTGTGTCTTTGGGTCTAAGGTGAGTCTTTTGTAACAACATATAGTTGGATTCTACTTTTTTATGCAGTCTGCCATTCTGTGTCCTGTGATTAAGAATTTAATCCATTAACATACAGTGTTATTCCTGTAAATACAGTATTCAGCAAATTCGCTCTTTGGTTTTATATGTCATATCTTTTTTTTCCTTTCTTTACCTTTATTGCAACCTTCTTTTGGATACACTTGATCTTTTGTGATGCATCTGACTGATCCATTTCTCATTTTTGTTTCTGTATATTTTTAAAATACTTTCTTTGTGGTTAGCCTGTGTTTCAGTTACACAACCTACCTGTTCCAGTTTTCTAATGCTGCCATTTTGCAAAACACCAGAAACAGATTGGCTTTTATAAAGGGGGTTTATTTGGTTACAAGGTTACAGTCTTAAGGCCATAGAAGTGTCCAAGCTAAGGCTTCAACAATAGGGCACCTTCAATGAAGATGGCTGATGGCATCTGGAAAACCTCTGTTACCTGGGAAGGCATGTGGCTGGCATCTGCTGATACCAGGTTGTGTTCCAGATCCTCTCTCAGCTCCTGTGCTTTCTTCAAAATGTCTCTCTCAGTTGCTCTCCAAAATGTTACTCACAGCTGCTCTGAGTTCATTCTTTGCCAGCTTTTTATATGGCTCCAGTGATTTAATTCAGACCCACCCTAAATGGGTGGGGTAACACCTCCTTGGAAATTATGAAATCAAATTTCTTGCTCACAGTTGATTGGGTCACATCTCCATGGAAACATTCAATCAATAGATTCCAACCTAATCAACATACTCTTGTCTGCCCCACAAGACTGCATCAAAGAACATGGTGGTTTGGGGGATATAATACATCCAAACTGGCGCACTACCTCTAGAACCTACTAATTTGCAAAAGATACCAACTTAGCTTCAATATCATACTCATTCTCTGCTGCCATAACCATCTGTTTCTCCTCTTTATGTTGTCTTTTCCCATGATGCCTCTTTATATTTTGCATGTCCATTATCTGTAAATGTGCCTTTCACTTGTTTAATTGTATTCTGACTCAGAAGAAGTAGAGTAGAGTTTTATATTGAGGATACAGTAGTATTGGGTTCTACATTTTCCCTTTTAATTATCTTTACTGAAGATCTTCATTTCTTCACATTACTTCAAGCCACTTTCTTCTCTCCTTTTTTTCAACCTACAGAACTCCCTTTAGTATATCTTGCAGGGCAGGTCTTTTGTTGGTGAACTCTCTCAATTTCTGCCTATCTGTGAATATTTATAACTCTCCCTTTTTGTAGGGCAGTTTTGCTTGATAAAGAATTTGGAGCTGGCAATTTTTCTCTTTCAGTACCTTAAATATATCATACCACTGCCTTCTTGCCTCCACAATTTCTGATGAGAAATCAACTCTTAGCCTTATTGCATTTTGCTTGTATGTGACAATCGCTTTTTTTTTTCTTGTTGCTTTCAGAATTTTCTCTTTACTTTTGGCATTTGACATTTTGATTAGTATGTGTCTCATGTTTGTTAGGATTTATTCTGTCTAGAGTAGGTCTCCTTTCCTGGACATGTAGATTTCTGTCTTTCATATGAGTTGGGAAGTTTTATTGGCCATTAAAATAAATGGCTTCAATATTCTTTCTGTCCCTTTTCCCTTTTCTACTACTGGGTCACCCATGATGCATATGTTTGTATGAGTCATGCTGTCATTCAAATCCCTGAGAAACTGCTTATTTTTTCTATTATTTTCTCTGTCTGTTCTTCTGACTGTAGGATTTTGATTTTCCTCCTCTCTAGTTCACCGATTCTTTCTTCTGCCTGTTCACATATGGTCTTGTATGCTTGTAGTGAATTTTAATTACTCCTATTGTGCCTTTCATCCCATTATTTCTGTTATGTTTCTCTTTAAACTTTCAAATTATTCTTTCTGCTTACCCAGTGTTTTGTTAATATCCTTTAGCTCTATAGCCATATTTTCTTCCATCTCCTTTAATGGATTACATTAATCAAACTTCTTTGATTAATTTGAACTTCTTTAATGATTTTCTCCAAAAACACTTGTTTGCTTTTTTTGTTTCTACATTTTGTCCCTTCTCCTTTCTCACTGACTCCTTATCTTTTACACTTCAATAGCCCCCAACAAGGGTGGAATTAAAGCTGTTGGAGAGTGATTATCCAGATATTAGCAAAAAGTGCATTTTTAAGTACACTATTTTGACACTGACCAAACTTCCAGGTTTGGGAAAGACTTTAAAAAGAGACTTCTTTTTTTCTTTTTTCCTTTGCTTTCTTTCCTTTTTTTTTTTAAAAATTTAAAAGTAATGTATGTGACTCAAAAATTTAAAGTAACATGTGTGGTTATTTGCTATCAGCCCAAGTTGAAGGTCTGGGCTAGTCTTGGGGGGAGACACAGTATCCAGAACTTCTTTGAATTCCACATTCCCTTCTGAAGAAATCTCCCCCCCCCCCATTTTAAACTGGCAACTCAGGCTGACCAAGGAATCAAGCTGGAGTTGCCCCAAAGAGGAGAGGGGAGAAGGGAATAGTGCCCCTGGTAGGACCTGAATTTCATAGGACTGGGAGAGTGAAGGGAGATCCAACTGAATTGAAGCACTCATTCTGGGAAATCAGACCCCAGGGACTGGAATTCAGAAACCCACTTCAGCCAGCCATGCCCCCAACAGGATCAGAGTCACCAGGAGAACTAAAGGCACCACACCTCCTTTCACTGGTGGTGGAGCAGAAAGCTGACAAATGTCACTTGCTGGAGAGAATAGCAAAAGCACCATGTCTAGAGGCCTCACAGGAGGGTCTCATTCTCAGGAAAACTCCACATCCTCCTCCTGAGACCTGGGACTCTCTAGACTGGGAAAACCTGATTGGAGTTGACCATATCTGAGGAGACCCTCTCACAAAAAGGCTACACTGAGGCAGGGCAAGGAACAGTAAAATGAGAGGTGAAAAATTCTGATCAACTAAATGGAACCTAAGTTAGAGGTCTAGAATAAGTTGAACTGAACATCAAAGGTTAAAGAGCAAAGCCAACCAAAAAGAAAAACCTAGGTAAAAGAGTGAAATTGAGCTCCAGAATAAGCTAATCAAGAAAATCAGATGTCTAGACAACTTAAAACAATGAGCCATACTAGGAAAGATGAAAATATGGACCAGTCAAAGGAACAAACCAATAGTTCAACTGAGATACAAGAGTTGAGACAACTAATGCTAAATCAATTCAATCAACAAGGTAAGAACTAATTAAAGATGTTTAAACAACTCTCCTAAATCACTTCATTGAGCTGAGGGAAGATATGGCAAAAGAGATGAAGGATATAAAGAAGACACTGGATGACCATAAAGAAGAATTCATAAACTTGAAAAAACAAATGGCAGAACTCATGAGAATGAAGGGCACAACAGAGATGAAAATCACAATGGAGAGATACAACAGATTTTAACAGGCAGAAGAAAGGATCAGTGAACTGGAAGACAAGACATTTGAATTCATATACACAAAAGAACAGATGGTGAAAAGAATGGAAAAATGTGATCAGGGTCTTAGGGAGATGAGTGACAACATGAAACACACAAATATACATGTTATGGGTTTCCCACAGGGAGAAGAGAGGGGAAAAGGAGCAGAAACAATAATAGAAAAAATATTCACTGAAAATTTCCCAACTCCTGTGAAAGACAGAAAATTACAGATTCAAGAAGTACAGTGTACCCTAAACAGAATAGATCCCAATAGACCTACTCCAAGACACTGATCAGATTATCCAATGTCAAAGACAAAGAGAGAATTCTGAAAGCATCAAGAGAAAAGCATTCCATCACATACAAGGGATGCTCAATAAGACTATGTACAGATTTCTCCACAGAAAGCATGGAGGCAAGAAGACAGTGGCATGATATATTTCAGATACTGAAAGAAAAATATTTCCAACCAAGAATTCTATATCCAGCCAAGTTGTCCTTCAAAAATGAGGTGGAGATTAAAATATTTTTAGACAAACAGACACTGAAAGAGTTTGTGAATAAGAGACTGGCACTACAAGAAATACTAAAGGAAGTGCTACAGGCTGATAGGAAAAGACAGGAGAGAGAGGTTTGGAGAAGTGTAGAAATGAAGATTATCAGGAAGTATAAAAGGAGAGAGAGGAAAACAATAGGACATGACATATAAAATCCAAAAGATAAAATGGTAGAAGAAAGTATTGCCCTTCCAGTAATAACACTAAATGTTATATTGTGGATGAACCTTGAGGACACTACGTTGAATGAAGTTAGCCAAAAACACAAGGACAAATACTGTATGGTCTCACTAATATGAATATTAATGTGCAATCTTTAAGACTTAAAAGCTGATAACACAGGCTATCAGGAGATAGAAAGAGGGTAGAGATCAGGCATTTGATGCTTAAGGACTACAGAATGTTCAGCAGGATTGATTGTATAGATCCAGAATAGATAGCTTAATATTGTGTGATGGTACCACAATACTGTAAGTACATGAAACAAAGATGTCTGTGATTAAATCTGAAAAAGGTTGGATAGGGGAATGTATGACACCTGAGGTAAAGATGGAGGATAAAGACTGGGACTGCATAACAGCAAAAACTGGAGTGGCCAATGACTGTTACTAAATGTACAAATATAAAAATGTTTTTATATGTGGGAGAACAAAAGAATGTCAACCATGCAGAAAGTTGAAAAATAGATGGTACCGGGGAAAAATAATCAAAGCCAACTGGAGTCTACAGTCAACAGTAACATTGTAATATGATTCCATTAAATGTAAAAAGGCAATATAACAAAGCTAAGTGTGTATGAGAGGGGAATATAAGGGAGAGATATGGGATTCTTGTTGGTGGTGTTGTTGCCTGTCCTTACCATAATATTGTATTGTATAACATTTCAGTTTTCTTTTTATTATCTTTTTTCTTATTCACTAAAAAAGACAACATTTCTTTGTAGTAATCAATATGTTCAGGTGCTGACTGTGGTGATAAATGTACAACTATATGATGATACCATGAACAACTGATTGTACACTGTGGATAATTGTATAGTATGTGAATATATCACTATAGAATTGTAGGAAAAATATAAATAGGGATAAAAGTGCAGGAAGAAACATGTAGAGAACCTTTCCACAGGTCAGTGTAGTGGTTCCAGAAGAAGCTTTTTATGTGGGAGCCATAAGGTCTTGCAATCTCATTATGGGGTATGTACTTGGAAGATCTGAGAGCAGAGATATGAATGGACATTTGCACACTGGTATTTATGGAGGCAGTATTCATGATTTGCAATGGGTGGAGGTGGCCTATGGGTACATCAACTGAGAAAGAGAATGGTGGACAGTTGTGTGTGCATACAATGGAATATTGAGCAACTATGAGGAGTGAAGCTGTAAGACACACAATGATGTGAATTCAATCTTTAGACAGCATTTTGAGGGAACTACACCAGAAACAAAGGCAAACATTATAATGCCTCACCAATATGGACTAACTACAGTGTGTAAACTCAGAATTGAATCTTAGAGTACAGCCTGTCAGGGGAATGATTATTGTAATGGTCCCTAGATTTTAAGCTCTCACAGCAGTCAAATCTATTCCTGAATTGTAATGGCTGTCTCCAAACTCTGAGATGCTGATCCCTCTGTGTATAACTTGATCAGTCCATGGAAATTTGGATATATGTGTGACACCTGAAACTCAAAGGTAGAGCTTGGCAGATATGGATGTCAGTATTAGTGCGTACAGCAACTGTTAAAAAAAGTTGAAAAACAGCCCAGACTTCAATTAGAGATATGTTGTTTTTAATCAAGTTTTAATCACAGGTTTTTAAATTCACAGTGGAAATTATCACAGTTGTGATAATATCCTGGCAATGCAGAATATTACTCCTGGGGATTGAGTACATCTTCTTGACCAAAAGGGGGATGCAAAATGAAATGAAATTAAGTTTCACTGGCTAAGAAATTTAAAATGGAGTCAACAGGTCACTCTGCTGGGCATTCTTATGCATTATATACATAACTCTTTTTAGGTTTTAATGTATTAGAATAGCTAGAAGTAAATACCTGAAACTATCAAAGTCCAACCCAGTAGCCCTGTCTCTTGAAGATGATTCTATAACAATGTAGCTTACAATGGGTGACAGTATGATTGTGAAAACCTTGTGGATCTCACTCCCTTTATTCAGTGTAGGGATGAAAACTAAATGAAAAATAGTGTGGGGGGATGATTTGGGTGTTGTTTTTCACTTTTACTTTTTATTCTTATTCTTTCTGTTGTAAGGAAAATGTTCAAAAACAGATTGGAGTGATCAATGCATAACTATATGATGCACTTTGAACAGCTGATTGTGCACCATGGATGATTGTATGGTGTGTATATATCTCAATCAAACTGAATTTAATTAAAAACAACACAACAGCACAGGAATCCTAAAAGGAGTGACATTAGGAAATACCTTAAGAAGATAGAGAGCATTCATTCCCTTCATCACCATTTTCCAATCAAATACCTCATAGTCACTTGCTTCCAACAACTCAAAACATCATAAAGTATTTTGAATGTAACTGTATTGTGAGTTAAGTAAGAATGTGTGATCTAACCAGGGAATTAATTACTTCTAGCATTGTTTATTAATTCACAGTGGAAATTATCACAGTTGTGGAAAAACTTGGAGCCTGCATGAATGACACATTACCTCCCTGTAGGCACTTACATGAAACACAAGTCAGAAAGTTGCTTGGTGAAAATTGAATAAAAACAAGGACTTGAAGGGAGATGAACATTTCTCCAATTCAGTCCTTTCTAATACCACTCAAACATCTAAACCTCATTTTCATATTCCTGTCCTCAAAAGTAGTCTTTGATTTTATTCACGTAGGTTTTAGATAATCCAACAAATAGAAAATTCAAAAGACAGTTGCTGTTTTTAATCAAGTTTTAATCATAGGTTTTTAAATTCAATTTTATTGAGATATATTCACATACAAGATAATCATTCAAAGTGTACAATCAATGGCTCATGGTATCATTACATAGTTATGCATTCATCACCACAATCATTTTCTTTGAACATTTTCATTACACCAGTAAAAAATAAGAATAAAAATACAAGTAAAAAATATACCCAAAACATCCCATGTCCTTTACACCCCTGTGCTTGTTTGAAAATGTTATGGACCCCAGAAGAGCCATTAACTTTTAATCCAAACTTTATGGATGGAATCTTTTGATTGATTGTTTCCATGGAGATATGACACATTCAACTGTTGGTGAGAACTTCAATTAAATTATCTCCATGGAGTTGTGGACCCTGCCCTACTCAGGTTGTGTCTTGATTAGTTCACTGGAGTACTTAAGAGAGCTGAAGAGCTGACACAGATGCTGACACTTGGAAATGCTTGGAGAAGCAGACAGAAAGACATTTGGAGATGCTAAGCTTAGATATGAAGCCCAGAGTTTACCCTGGAGAAGGTAAGAGAGGACCCCCAGATGCTTAGAGAGAAATGCCCCAGGAGAACCAAGCAGAGAGCTGAGAGATGCTAAGAGATACAGAAGCCCAGAGACATTTTGGAGATAGGCATTTTGAAATACAACCTGGGAGCAAAGGACAAGAAGACACCAGCCACATGCCTTCCCAGGTGACAGAGGTGTTCTGGATGCCATTGGCCTTCCTTCAGTGAAGATATCCTCTTGTTCATGCCTTAGTTTGTACACTTTTACAGCTTTAGAACTGTAAATTTGTAACCTAATAAATCCCCTTTATAAAAGCCAATTATTTCTGGTATTTTTCATAATGGCAGCTTTAGCAAACTGGAACAGATCTTGGTATCAGAGAAGAGGATTCCTGCTGAGTTTTCAAATACCAAACATGTTGGAATGACTTTTTAAATGGACAAGGGGAAGATTCTGGAAGAATTTTGGGGAGCTTGATAGAAAAGGCCTAGACTGCTTTGAAGAGACTCTTGGTAGAAATATGGACTTTAGATATTTTGGATGAGGCCTTAAACAGAAATGATGAATATGTCACTGCCAACTAGAAGAAAGGTGATCCTTAATTTAATGTGGCAGAGAATTTGGCAAAATTGAGTCCTGGTATTGGATGGAAGGCAGACTTTGAAAGTGAAGAGCTGGGATACTTAGCTGAGGAAATCTCCAAATAAAACATGGGAAATGCATTCTAGCTTCTCCTTGCAGATTATAGTAAAATGTGGGAAGAAAGAGATAAGCTGTGAACTGAAATCTTGGGTAAAAAGAAACCAGAAATTGATGGTCTGGAAAATTCTGTGCTTCCAGAAAGTGAGACCCCAGAGGGTAGTGTGCCATGGGAAGATTTTAACAAAACCTGGAACCAGCCAGCCATTTCAGTACAAGCGAGGATTGGAGATGGAGTTATCCATGCTGTATTTGTGGAAAGTCCTATTGTCTGACAGTTATGACCCCTGTATGCTAGATCTGTATAAATGGAACCACTGCCAGCCTGGTCTAAAAGGGACAGAAAAGGGACAAATTGAAGGAAAGATGACTTCAAAGGCAGAACCATGGAAGCTAAGATCTGGAGCCAAGAAATCTTGGGCCAAGAGTGGAGACCTCCCCGTGCACGTGGAAAGGGTGAGTTTGCCCTGGAAGCAGAGGGTGGGCATTCTTCATCGATGCTCAGGAAGAGGGCTGCCACCCCAGGCCTCAGAGGATGGAGCACATTCTCCAGAGATAGGGGAGAGTCTGGCCACCACCCCAATGTTTGTAGAGGGGAGAACCTTTGCCCCAGAGATGCAGAGTCCAGGTGGTGCCCTGATGCTTGAGGAGGGTGGGGCTGAGAAGTTGTCTCCCTAGTGCAGGCATATATAGGAGCAATCACCCCAGCATTTGGAGATAAAAAGACCACTGCATAAGCCATTGGAAAGGGTGAGATTGCCACTGTTTCAAGCCCTGAGGGTAAAACATCATTCTAATATATGACTCTCAGTCTTTGAAATCTAATGGAGTTTGTCCCACAGACATTAGGAACTGCTTTGGTCTTGTGACCCCCATTTTCCTTCCAATTTCTCTCTATGTCAATGATAATGTTTATCCTATGACTGTCCTTCCTTTGTATGTTGGAAGCAGATAACTTGTTCTATGGGGAATTTTGACTTTGGACAAGCCATGCCTGTAATTGATTTTGATAAGACTTTGTAATTATCCATATTGTGATAGAATGAATTTTTGAATTTGGAAAGAACATGTCTTTCTGGAGTCCCAGGGATGGAATGTGCTGGTTTGAAACTTTTATGGACCCCAGAAAAGCCGTGATCTTTTAATCCAATCTTTTTGGATGGAACTTTTTGATTGAGTGTTTCCATGGAGATGTGACTCACCCAGCTGTGGGTGAGACCTTGATTAAATTATTTCCATGGAGGTGTGGAACTTTCCCATTCTGTGTCTTGGTTAGTTCACTGGAGTACTTAAGAGAGCTCAAGAGCTGACACAGATGCTGATGCTTGGAGATGCTTGGGGATGCATACAGAAAGATGTTTGGAGTTGCTAAGCTAAGAGATGAAGCCACAATTTTGCCACAGATAAGCTGAGAGGACCCCCAGATGTTTAGATAAATGCTCCAGAAGAACCAAGCAGAGAGCTGAGAGACACTAAGAGAGAAATAGGCCCAGAGACATTTTGGAGATAGGCATTTTGAAACACAACCCAGGAGCATAGGACCAGCAGATGCCAGCCATGTGCTTTCCATGGTGACAGAGGTGTTCTAGATGCCATTGGCCTTCCTTAAGTGAAGGCATCCTCTTGTTGATGCCTTTGGACACTTTTATAGCCTTAGAACTGTAAATTTGTAACCTAATAAATCCCATTTATAAAACACAATCCATTTCTGGTATTTTGTATAACAGCAGCTTCAGCAAAGTGGAACATTCCCCTATTATTAATTTGTTGTTTTTATTTTTTTACTCATCTGTCCATACACTGTATAAAGGGAGTGTCAGTCTCAAATTGTTCACAATTACACAGTCACACTGTAAAAGCTAGATTTATAAACTCATCTTCAAGAATCAAGGTTACTGGATTGCCATTCATCAGTTTCAGATATTTCCTTCTAGCTATTCTAATTCAAGAAAAACTAAAAAGGAATACCTACATAATACATAAGAATAACCTCCAGATTGACCTCTCAACTCTATTTGAAATCTCTCAGCCACTGAAAGTTTATTTTGTTTCATTCCTCTTCCCCCTTTTGGTTCAAGAAGGCTTTCTCAATCCCATGATGCCAGGGCCAGGCTCATCCCCAGGAGTCATGTCCCACATTGCCAGGGATATTTACACTCTTGAGAGTCATGTCCCATGTAGCAGGGAGGGCAGTGAGTTTACCTGCAGAGTTGGCTTAGAGGGAGAGCCTACATCTGAGAATCAAATGAGGTTCTCGGGGGTGACTCTTAGGCATAATTATAAGTAGGCTAACTTCTCCTTTGCAGGAGTAAGTTTCATAAGGGCAAGCCCAAAATTGAGGGCTTGGCCTATTAAATTGGTAGCCCCCAATGCTTGCAAGAATATCAGAAATTCCCCATTGGAGAAGCCTAACAGATTTTTGGTGTAGATGAAATTTTCCCTATTTTCACATTCAGTTGAATGATGAGATTAAACACCTCAGATTCAGTCCAGTTACTATGTGTCTAATCCTGTGCTAAGTGGTATAGGGGACTTAAAGCCATCAGGAGGTTCTAGTCCAACATTTAGTCACAATTCTTACTTGTCCAAATACAATCAGAGCAGCCCCTTATTTGTGATTCTTTTTCCTGGACCTTCCCTGGCTATGCCACAAAATTTGTAGTTTACAGTACATTCTTGGTAGTTTGTGTTAACCCAGTGTTGTGAGTGGAAGAATTAGTCATCAATAGGAGACCAAGAGGCTTAAAAGGTTAAGTTCTCCAACTAGTTGAGGACAATGTGAAACCAAAGCAACTTCCAAGTCTAGGTACACTGAACCAATGTTTTTTCAACTTGACAGCTTCTGGTTTCAGATCACTAAAAATAAAGCCCATGGATGTCTTCAGTGAGAAGGCCAGGTGTATTAGTTAAGGTTCTCTAGGGAAACAGAACCAACAGGAGATATCTGTAAATATGAGATTTTATGAAAGTGTCTCACACAACTATGGGGATGCACAAGTCCAAATATTGTAGGGCAGTATACACAGGTCCAAATTGCATAGGGCAGTCAGTGAGCTGGCAACTTCAATGAAGGTCTTCAATGAACTCCCCAGGAGATGCTGGCCCCAGGAGAGGTTGGCTGGCTAATGAAGTGACGGTTCTCTCTCTTCTCCCTTAAAATCTTCAACTGATTGGATTAAACCCAGCTGATTGAATTCTCTCATTGTGGAAGATACTCCCTTCATTGATATAATCAGCCACAAGATGCATTCAATTGACTGATGATTTAATAAACCTGTCTTCTGGTTTATTATCCAGCCACAAATGTCCTTGCAGTAATGGTTAGGCCAGTGCTTGCTTGATGAGACAACTGGGCACCAACACCTTGTCAAGTTGACACATGAACTTAGCCATCATACCAGGTAAGATTCCTGCCTGGGTGAGCCAAGTTAGCCAAATCCTATCTATCCAAGCATAGCCACTCACTTGTAGCTATGTGCAGTCTGGAGCTAAATTCAAGGAGGTGTTCAGTGATTTGAGGGGAAATTAACATGTCAAACAACTCAACTTCAATTAAAGGCCTGAATTGAAGTTCTCAATTAAAAGCTGAGATTTAGTTCTGGGATGAAGGGGGTCAATCTGAATGAAAGCCCAAGTTGTGGAGTGGTATAGTACTTCCCTGAGGGACTAGTTCTAGGAAGAAACTCATACTGTGATCAGATTCCGCCAGGTGGAAGTATCCATGGGCTTCTGGATTGAAGACCACCTAAATTTCTCCAGGAAAATGTATTGTTAAATATAGAAAAAAACATCTGAAAGCTGTGTAGCTGAATGATAATTTTAGTAACCTCTGTGTGATAGGATTAGGAGAGAATATTTTGGTTTCCTCTTTTCTCTTCAATGGGCATTTATTCTGTGGGTAACAAAAATAATTAAGGTTTAAAATTAAATTATGGGAGTTCATGATTATGACCTTATCACTTTGAAACATCCTACTGCCTTGAGTCTATAGTCACTTCTCCTCCTCTACCCCTGACCCCCAATAAATGTCCATGTAATTTTCTTGGACTTTGCCTCTTTAGAACTATACTAACTGTGATTGGAGGTATGAGGAATTCTATCCAGGTAGTCCAGTGCCCAAGGCCAAGAATGTCAGAACTTATTAGCTTCATAGGGTATAATTTTGGGACTTTTTTTCCTTTTCTCATGGATTATTACATTTCAGGTTTTTCTATTTCTTTTCAGTCTACTCTAGTGCTTTAATTTTCTTAAAACAAATTATTGATTCTAATACAATTTTAAAATGTATGTGCACAGAACATTGTAGTTTCATCTTATTGGGGAGGAGGTGGTTCTTATGTTCTAATGTCAGCATTTAAGGTAAATTATATTTGATCAAAATTATTTTTGAAACACCTTAAATTTCTGTGACCTGGTCCTCTGAAAGCTCAAATCCCAAGAATTAATTTATTTTGTTTCTCTTCACATTTTAGCTATGGCTTCCCTTTTCCTGGGGCTGTAGACACTAAACTCTAATTTTACCTGGCAAGGGAAACAGGTGGAATTGGATTCCTGTAGTTTAAATTTCTTCAAGTGAAATCTTGGATATACAGGTCATTTAACTTCCTTTTGTTTGTTCCTTATCTGTAAAATATAGTTGCTACAATTTTTCAAATACAAAGTGCCAGGTACTTTACATGTTGTCTTTAATTCCTACAAAAAATTTGCAAGGTAGGTATTTGTATGATAATTTTGCAAAAAAATTAAGTGGTTTACCCAAGATCACTGCAAATGGTAGAGCCTGTTATTTGAAGTCATGTCTTTCCAAATAGAAATCCCACACTTTTTCCAAAATGACAAATAGCCTCATAATAATATGGACTTCTCAAGGTTATAATGAAGAACACTTAAAATTAGGTTTGCAAATGGCCTAGTACAGTGCCATGTTTGTTTCATCCTTCCTCCCTTTCCTACCACTGTGTCCCATTTACCACAACCCACAGTTTCACAAGCCTTTTTAAGCTACAGACGGGGGAACAAAACCATTGCTTTTCAATTTTCTTGCATTTTCCCACCTCAAAAGAGTTTTCAGCAACAACAGATCACCTGAAAATTGCAGGTAAGAAATTAGTTCTCCACTGCAGTAAGAATTTCTTGGTGTGAATTGACATATTTCATCAGTTCTGAAATGCATATTTTTCACATTTTAGCATCTCTGACATCAAGATGGACCATACAGTTGATGGTGTCTTACAATTATAATTGGCAGTGTTCCTTCTCTCTTAGTGGCACATAAAATGATGGCATATCTCAGAATCTATGGTATCTTAGATTTAATGAAATATGATATGTTCAAGTTAATACATTATAGGTACATAGCACATGTATAGCCTCTTTCTAGAAGACATCATATTACAGAAATAAAATTACTTGTGAATTCACTTCATTGATGAGGAAGCTGAGGCCTAGAATGAGGGACTGACTCTTCCAAGTTCATAGAATTTCCAGGTGGCAGTACCCAGACTAGAATGTAACTTTCCTAATTTTCATTACACCACATTTTTTTCCTTGTTTAGCCCCTGAAGAAATTTCATCTTAACTATATTGTACATTCTCTCTCTTCCTCCCTGAAACCTAAGGAAATAGGTGAATTCTTATTGCTTCTATAAGCACATATCCCATATTTACTCTCAGACAAAGAGACTCTGAGAAAGCTTGTGAACAAGATACCTACTCTATAAGAAATACTAAAAGGAGCACTACAGACAGATAGGAAAAGACAGGAAACAGAGGTTTGGAGCACAATTTTGGGTGATGGTAGCATAATACTGTAAGTACACTGAACAAAGATGACTGTGAGTAGGGTTGAAAGAGGAAGACTAGGGGCATGTAGGACACCAGAAGGAAAGATATAAGATAAAGACTAGGACTGTATAACTTGGTGAAACCTAGAGTGGTCAATGATTGTGATTCAATGTAGAAATATGTTTTTACATGTGGGAGAACAAATGAATGTCAACCTTTCAAGGTGTAGAAAATGGGATGGTATTGGGGAAAAGTACAATCAATGCAAGCTAGATTCTATAGTTAACAGTACCATGTAATATGCTTCCATTAATTGTAACAGAGGCAGTACACCAAAGCTAAATGTCTATAAAAGAGGGATATAAGGGAGGGGTATGGGATTTTTGGCATTGGTGTTGTTGTTTGACTTTTTTATTGTGCTTTATTTTAGTTTTATTTTTTCTCTTGTTGCTTTGTAGTTGTCACTTTTCTTTATTTTTTCTTTTTACTTTTTTGCCATTTCCTCTTTCCTTGTGGAAGAAATGGAAATGTCTTTATATAGATAGTGTTGATGAATGTATAACTATGTGATTATGCAGGGAACCATTGACTGTTTACTTAGGATGGAATGCATGGTGTGTGAATTAAACTGTCTAAAAAATAAAGGGATCAAGTGCTGGAGAAAATGTTGAGAAAGTGATGTACCTCATCACCATTGGTGGGAAAGTAGAATGGTGCAGCCCATCTGGAGGGAAGTGTGGGGGTTCCACAGGAAGCTAAGCATGGGGTTGCCATATGGTCCTGCAACTTGGTTATTGGATATTTTCTTGGAAGAACTGAAAAGAGGGACAGGAATGGACATTTGCACAGTGAGGTTTATGGTGTCAGTATTCATGATTTTCAGTGGATAGAGGTGGCTTAAAGGTACAACAACTGATGAACAGAATGGTGAACTGTAGTGTATACATACAATGGAATATTGAGCTGCTAAAAGAAGGACTGAAGTTATCAGGTGAATGGACATTGAGGACAGTATGTTGAATGAAATAAAGCAGAAATAGAAAGAAAAACATTATAATGCCTCACTAATATGAACTAGCAATAATTTGTAAACTCTGAGAACTGAATCTTAGAGCACTGTTTATCAGGGGAACAATTACTGTAATTTTCCCTAGATTGTAAGCTCTTACAGCAGTTACATCTATTCCTGGTTTTAATGGTTATTTCTAAATTCTGAGATGCTGAGATCTTTGTTTATAAACTGGTCAGTCCCTGAACTTTGAGTATCTGTGTGACACCTGAGACTCAGAGTCAGGGTCTGGCAGCTGTGAATGTCAGCATTACCCCGTACAGCAAATGTTAGGTAGTCTGAAAAAAGAGATCAGACTTCAATTAGAGATATGAACAAAATGGACTTGGTCAGGACTAAGTTAAATCAGACTAAAGGGTAAAGTATGGTAGTGACAGTGTTTTTAAAACTTCAACTTCTGTGTTTGACCAAAAGAAGAGATGTTTATTAGGTTCAAAATCTATATTTTTGTAACACACTATATAATTCTGTAACACACTATATAATTTGTATGGTCAGTTCATTCAACAACATAATTACGTGGAACATTGAATAGGGAGCCAAATCTGGTTGGTTAGAGTGAAATCCCAATACATCCCAGGGTAATTTAGGTAGAGAATAAAAATTTGCAAAGCCCTCTTGAGGGATGGGGGAAAATGTGCAAATATTAAATTTCCCCACTTGGGAAGTTAATGATATTGTCACAAGCATTGGGGGCTACCAATTAAAAAAATATTAAAAAAGTACAAACCTTACTGGGTTTATTCATAAAGGCATCTCAATTGTCTGGCAAACTTGGTATCCCAAGATTGTCTGCATCTTCTTTTTTCAAATGACATAAGACCTTGCTTCTCCATGAGTGTTTCACTGGATCCTGGGGAAGGGCACATTAATAAATGGATGCAACCATGTGGTCTCACTGACAAATTGATACAAACACATAAATTGGCCTTTTAGCTTTTAAATGAAAAGAGAAATTATAAACTATGAAGGAATTTATAAGTAAGCAGTATGTTATCTCCATGCTTCCTATTGCAAGGATACAACATCACAATCCTTTTTGTTGTTATTATTCTTTTCGCCTTGTAGTGTAAGCATTTTGATTTGGGCCATTAGATCCAGAAAAAGCCTTGTTTTAGGTCAAGGAGGGGGCAATGTTGGAGTGCGCTTTTAGGACTAGAATTTCTTGTTCAACTTGTAGACTTCAAGATCTGCATATAAGACCTCTCTAATGAATGATCATTTACTTACCCCAAGGAAATCAATTTAGAAACTTCTAGAGACAAATTTATAATGACCTCTGACAATTGAATAACTAGGAAAATCATACAACATCCTCTGGTTTCAGAGGATATTACAACAAGTATTTACTGAGCAACTACTAATTGTCAGGCACTGCACTGGGCACTGGGGAATGATAAGACACAGCTCTTGTCCTTAAAGCAGGTTATTGATTTGTTTATTCAAAAATATGTGTTCATCACCTACTTTGTGCTATATGCAAGACATATAATAGCAAGCAAGTTGGGTAAGTTTCACTCATCAGGGAGTATGCAGTATAATGGCAAAGACACATCAAAGAAGTATATAGTTATAAACGGTTGTACATACATGCTATGAAGGAAAGAGTGCTTTGGTATCCTTAGAGCATTTGTAGAAGAACCCAGCCTAATCAGGGAAGGCTTCCCTGAGGGACAACATATGATCTATGATCTGAAGGACGAGTAAGTGTTAACTGGGTAAAAGAAAGCAAGGGGTTCATTCCAGAAAGCAGGAGCAGCAGTATAAAGTCCCTGTATTAAAATGAAACATAGAATATCTGTAGAGATGAAAAGAGGGCTGGAACGCAGAGATCAAGGAGAACAAGCTATGAAATTAGGCTAGAGAGATGGACAGGAGTAGGGTCATGCAAGCCCTTGTAGTCCATGCCAAAGTGTTTGGACTTTGTTTCCCAACCGCAGAGGAAAGCCATTCAAGAGTTTCAAGCAGCAAAGCCACATGATCTGATTTTCAATTTGCGGGAAAATTATAAAGAGGGATACAACTTAGAAAGTCATGAAATTAATCTGAGTAAGAAGTGACTTGAACTTGAAGTAGGGTGGCAGCAATGGAGGTGGAGAGCAGGGAATGATGGATTCCTATAAAATAACCACCCTATTCTACTATCTGACCTAATATTGTTCTTTTCATAATCCTACTAAAGAGTTTTTCACCATGAAATCCTCTACAAAGCAACCCCTGGCTTAATAGCTACCTCAGCCCAAGGGGGAGTGGCTGCTTCCTGTCATTACTACATCTGTGATATCTTGGGGAACAATTTGTGCCTTTTTAATTCTCTGACATACTTTTTAAATTCAATTTTATTGAGATATATTCACATACCATACAGTCACCCAAAGTACAATTGATTCACAGTACCATCATATGGTTGTGCATTTGTAACCCCAATCAAACTGCCAGCCCTCAATGTTTGTGAGAACATCAACAGCAATCCAGGTGAGGAAGCCCAACACCTCTGTATTTTCCCCCAGCTCCTCAGGGAGGCCCTGCATATATAATTTTATTCTCTGTCCAAATTATTTTTGGATGTGTTGCTATTTCACACTAACTTATGCAAACCTACCAGGTCTCACTTTCTTTTAAAAGTTTCATGTAATTATGGTATTTGAATGAACTGTGTGAGTTTAATTGTTTAGGAAATATAGATCTTGCATCAACTAAACATCTCTTCCCTTGGTCTCACATGGGATTTGAAGTTTATAAAATGCAGTCAGTATTGTCCTTTACCCTTTGGCCCAATTTGCCCTAGTCCTAACCACATCTGCTTCATTCATATCTGTAGTTGAAATCTGGACTCTTTTTCACCTTTTTAAACAGTTGCTGTATGTGCTAATACTGATACTCATATCTGCCAAGCTCTAGCTCTGTTTCAGGTGTCACACAGATACCCAAAGTTCTAGGGATTGGTCAGGTTATACACAAAAGGATCTGCATCTTGGGATCTGGAAATAGCCATTACAATTCAGGAATAGATGTGACTGTTATAAGAGCTTACAATTTAGGGACCATGACAATAAGAATTCCCCTGATAAACTGTGCTTTAAGGTTCAATTCTCAGTTTACACATTGTAGTTAGTCCATATTGGTGAGATATTATAGTGTTTGACTTTGTTTATGGTGTAGTTCCCTCAAAATGCTGTCTACAGGTTCCATTCACTTCATTGCATGTATCACAGCTTCACTCCTTCTCATAGTTGCTCAATATTCCATTGTATGCACACACAGCTGCTCACCATTCTGTTCCTCAGTGGATGTACCCTTAGGCCATCTCCACTTTTTCAAATCATGCATACTCTCTACATAAAGACCAGTGTGCAAATGTCCATTCATGTCCCTGCTCTCAGATCCTCCAAGTGAATGCCTCCTAATAAGGTTGCAGGACCTTATAGCACCCGCATACCTAGCTTCATGTGGAATCACCCCACTGTCCCCCAGAAAGGCTATACCAGTCTGCCTCCTACCCAATATTAAATGCATACATCCCTCTCTCCATGTTTCTCCAGCACTTTTATCTCTGTTTATATTTTTCCATACAATTTTATGGAACTATATTCACATACCATATAATTATCCACAGTATACAAAAGTTGTTGATAGTATCATCATACAGTTGTGCATTTATCACCACAGTCAGCACTTAAACATATTGATTACTACAAAAAAGTTCCTTAAATGAATAATAAAAAAGGTAATAAAAAGAAAAATAAAATATCACACAATATAATATAATAGTAGGGTCAGACAACACCACCACTACCAAGAATCACATAGTCCTCCCTTATATACCCCTCTCATACACACTTAGCTTTGGTATATTGCCTTTGTTACATTTAATGACAGAATATTACAATGTTACTATTGGCCATAGACTCCAGTTTGCTTTGATTATATTTTTTCCCTACTACCATCCCCATTCCAACACTCTGCATGGTTGACATTCATTTGTTCTCCCACATGAAAGAACAGATTTATATTTAGTCACAATCTTTGACCATTCCAGTTTTTGCTAAGTTAAAGTGTCCCAGTCTTTATCTTCTATCTTTACCTCAGGTGTCATATATGCTTCTAGCCTACCTCTTTCAGCTTTACTCATGGACATCTTTGTTCAGTGTATTTACAATACTGTGCTACCATGATACAGTATTGTGTTATCTATTTCTGGTCTATACAATCGAGCATGCTGAACATTCTGTAGTCCTTCAGCATCAAATGCCTGATCTCTACCCTCTTTCTATCTCCTGGTAGCCTGTGTTATCAGCTATTAATTCTCAAAGTTTGCTCATTAATGATAGCTCATATTAGTGAGACCACACAGTATTTGTACTTTTGTTTCTGGCTAACTTCACTCAACATGTCTTCAAGGTTCTATGTTCTGTGTCTTTGTTCTGTCTTACAGCTGCATAATACTCCACCATGTGTATATACCACAGTTTGTTTATCCACTTGTCTGTTGATGGACATTTGGGCTGCTTCCATCTCTTGGCTATTGTGAATAATGCTGTGAAAACATCAGTTTACAAATATCCATTCCTGTCTTAACTTTCAGTTCCTCTGAGCATATACCTAGCAATGGAATAGCTGGGTCATATAGCAAATCTATACTTAGCTTCCTGAGGAACATCCACACTGTCTTCCAGAGTGGTTGCACCATTATACATACCCACCAACAGTGAGTAAGTGTGCCTCTTTCTCCACATCCTCTCCAGCACTTGTAATTTTTGGTTTTTTGGATAATGTCCATTCTGGTAGGTTTGAGATGATATCTCATTGTGGTTTTGATCTGCATTTCCCTAATAGCCAGTGAAGTTGAGCATTTTTTCATATGTTTTTGAGCCATTTGTATTTCCTCTTCAGAAAAGGGTTCATACCCTTTTGCCCATTTTTTGATTGCGTTGTTTGTCTTTTTGTTGCTGAGTTGCAGGATCATTTTATATATTTGGGATATTAAACCCTTATCTGATATGTGGTTTCCAAATATTGTCTCCCTTTGTGTAGACTGCCTTTTAACATTTTGGACAAAGTCTTTTGCTGTACAAAAGTGTTGAATTTTGAGGAGATCCCATTTGTCTATTTGTTCTTTGGTTACTTGCTCTTTGGGTGTAAGGTGTAGGAAACCACCTCCTATCACAAGGTCTTTAAGAAATTGCCCTACATTTTCTTCTAAGAGTCTTATGGTCTTAGTGCTAATGTTTAGGTCTTTGATCCATTTTGAGTTAATTTTTGTATAAGGTATGAGATAAGGGTCCTCTTTCATTATTTTGGAAATGGATACCCAGTTCTCCAACCATTTATTGAAGAAGCTGCTCTGTCCCAGTTGCTTTGGCTTGACTGCCTTATCAAAGACCAATTTTCTGTAGATGTGAGAGTCTATTTCTGAACACTCAGTTTGATTCCATTGGTTGGTATATTCATCCTTATGCCTGTACTATGCTGTTTTGAGCACTGTAGCCTTGTAATATGCTTCAAAGTCAGATAGTGTGAGTCCTCCCACTTCATTCCTCTTTCTCAAGATATTTTTGGCTATTCAGGGCAGCTTGCCTTTCCAAATAAATTTGGTTATTGGTTTTTCTATTTCTGCAATGTAAGTTGTTGGGAATTTAATTGGTATTGCATTGAATCTATAAATCAGTTTAGGAAGAATTGACATCTTAATTATATTTTATTTTCCAATCCATGAACACAGTATGTTCTTCCATTTTTTAAGTTCCTCTTCTATTTCATTTAGCAGTTTTTTGTAGTTTTCTTTGTATAGGTCTTTTGTGGCCTTGGTTATGTTTATTCCTAAATACTTGATTCTTTTGTTTGCTACTGTAAATGGAATTTTTTTCTTGATTTCTTCCTCTTGTTGCACATTACTTGTGTATAAGAACACTACAGATTTTTGCATGTTGATCTTATAGCCTGCCACTTTTCTGTACTCATTGATTAGTTCTAATAGCTTTGCTGTAGATTTTCCTGGATTTTCTACATATAGAATCAAGTCATCTGCAAAGAGTGAAAGTTTGACTTCTTTCAATCCAATTTGGATGCCTTTTATTGCTTTTTCTTGCCTAATTGCTCTTGCTAGAACTTCCAGCACAATGTCGAATAACAATGGTGACAGTTGGATTTCCTGTCTTAGTCCTGATCTTACAGGGAAAGCTTTCAGTCTCTCCCCATTTAGTATGATGTTTGCTGTGGGTTTTTCATATATTGCCTTTATTATATTGAGAAAATTCCCTTCGATTCATATCCTTTGAGGGGTTTTCATAAAGAATGGATGTTGCATTTTGTCAAATGCCTTTTCTGCATTGATCAAGATAATCATATGATTCTTCTGCTTTGATTTATTGATGTGGTGTAGTACATTAACTGATTTTCTTGCGTTGAACCAGACTCGTGTACCTGGAATAGACTCCATCTATTCATGGTGTATAATTCTTTTAATGTCCTTCTGGATTAGATTTGTGAGTATTTTGTTGAGGATTTTTGCATCTGTATTTATTAACAAGATTGGTCTATAGCTTTCTTTTTTATAGTATCTTTGTCTGATTTTGGTATTAGGGTGATGTTGACTTCATAGCATGAGTTTGGTAGCTTTCCCTCTTCTTCAATTTTTGTTTGGAGAGTTTGAGCAAGATTGGTATTAATTCTTTCTTGAATGCTAGGTAGAATTCACATGTGAAGCCATCTGGTCCTGGGCTTTCCTTTTTTGGAAGCTTTTTGATGACTGACTCAGTCTCTTTACTTGTGATTGGTTTGTTGAGATCATCTATTTCTTCTTGAGTCAATGTTGGTTGTTTACGCTTTTCCAGGAAGTTGTACTTTTGGTCTAAGTTGTCTAGTTTATCAGTGTATAGTTGCTCATAGTATCTTCTCTTTATCTCCTTCATATCTGCATGGTCAGTAGTTATGTCTCCTTTCCCATTTCTGATTGCATTTATTTGCATCCACTCCCTATCTTTTTTTTGTTACCCTAGCTAGGGGTCCATCAATTCTGTTGATGTTCTTGAAGAACCAACTTCTGGTTTTGTTAATTCTCTCTACTGTGTTTCTGTTCTCAGTTTCATTTATTTCTGCTCTAATCTTTGTTATTTCTTCCCTTCTGTTTCTTTTGTGGTTAGTTTGCTGTTCTTTCTCTAGTTCCTCTAAGTGAACAGTTAATTCCTCAATTTTTACTGTCTCTTCTCTTTTAGTATAAGCATTTAGGGCAATAAATTTCCCTCTCAGCACTGCTTTGGCTCTATCCCATAAGCTCTGGTATGTTATGTTTTCATTGTCATTTGCCTCCAGGTGTTTACTAATTTCTCTTGTAATTTCTTCCTTTACCCACTGTTTTTCTAAGAGTATGTTGCTTAGTCTCCATATGTTTGTGAATTTGACAATCTTCTGCCTGTTATTTATTTCCAACTTCATTCTGTTATGATCTGAGAAAGTGTTTTTTGTAATATCCATATTTATAAATTTGTTGAAACTTGCTTTGTGACACATGTGGTCTACCCTAGAGAATGTTCCATGAGCACTTGAGAAAAATGTGAATCCTGCTGTTGTGGGGTGTAGTGTTCTTTAAAAATCGGACAAGTCTAATTCATTTACCATACAATTCAACATCTCCTTTTCCTTATTGACCCCATGTCTAGATGTTCTTTCCACTGATGAGAGTGGTGTATTGAAGTCTACAACTATTTCTGTAGTTATCTACTTCTTTCTGTGTTCTCACTGTTTGCCTCATGAATTTTGGGGCACTCTGGCTTGGTGCATAAATATTTATGATTGCTATGTTTTCTTGATGAATTGATCATTTATTAATATATAGTGTCTTTCTTTGTCTCTTTTAATTGTTTCAAATCTAATTTGTCTGATATTAATATTGCTAGTCTCACTTTTTTTCTGGCAGCTGTTTGCATGAAATATCTTTTTCCAACCTTTCACTTTCATCCAATTTTTGTCCTTGTGTCTAAAGTGAGTTTGTTGTAGAGAACATATAGATGGGTCCTGTTTTTTAATCCATTCTGCCACTCTGTGTCTTTTTATCGGGCAGCTTAATCTGTTAACAGTTAGTGTTATTAGTGTAAGGGCAGTACTTTTTCTACCATTTTGTCTTTTGGATTTTATATGTCATGTCTTATTTTTTTCCCTCTTTCTCCTTTTACCCTTCCTGATAATCTTCATTTCTACACTCTTCTCCAAACCTCTCTGTCTTGTCTTTTCCTATCAGCCTGTAGCACTTCCTTTAGTATTTCTTGTACTGCCAGTCTCTTATTCACAAACTCTCTCAGTATCTGTTTTTCTGAAAATATTTTAATCTCTCCCTCATTTTTGAAGGACAGTTTTGCCAGATATAGAATTCTTGGTTGGCAGTTCTTCTCTTTCAGTATCTTAAATATATCACACCACTGTTTTCTTGCATCCATGGTTTCTGCAGAGAAATCTGTACATAGTCTTATCAAGCTTCCCTTGTATGTGATGTATTGCTTTTCTCTTGCTGCTTTTAGAATTCTCTCTTTGTCTTTGATATTGGAGAATCTGATCAGTAAGTGTCTTAGAGTAGGTCTATTGAAATCTATTCTGTTTGGCATATGCTGTACTTCTTGAATCTGTAATTTTCTGTCTTTCCTAAGAGTTGGGAAATTTTCAGTGACTATTTGGGCCATTATTCTTTATGCACATTTCCCCCTCTATTCTCCTTCTGGGACTCCCATAACATGTATATTCATGTGCTTCATGTTGTCACTCAGCTGCCTAAGACCCTGCTCATATTTTTCCTTTCTTTTCACCATCTGTTTTTTATGTGTATGAATTCAAATATCTGGTCTTCCAGTTCACTGACACTTTCTTCTGCCTGTTCAAATCTACTGTTGTATCCCTCCATTGTCTTTTTCATCTCCTCCATGATGCCCTTCATTCCCACAAGTCCTGCCATTTGTTTTTTCAAGTTTATGATTTCTTCTTTATGTTTGTCCAGTGTCTTCCTTATATCCTTCATCTCTTTTGCTATATCTTCCCTCAGTTCATTGACTTGATTTTTGAATTGATTTGGGAGATTTGTTTGCACAACTTTAATTAGTTCTTCCTTCATATCATTGAATTGATTTAGCATTAGTTGCCTCAACTCCTGTATCTCGGCTGAACTATTAGTTTGTTCCTTCAACTGGTCCATATTTTCATGTTTCCTAGTATGGCTCATTATCTTGAGCTGTATAGGCATCTGACTTTCTTGATTAGTTTATTCTGGAGCACCTTTTCACTCTTTTACCTAGGGTTTTCTTGTTGGTTGACTTTGTTCTCTAACTTTTGTTGTTTAGTTCAGCTTATTCTAGGCCTCTAACTTCATTTCTATTCAATTGATCAGAGTTTTTCCCCTCTTGTTTTTCTTTTTCTTGCCCTATCTCTATGTAGCCTTTTTGTGTGAGGGTCTCCTTAGATATGGTTAACCCCAGTCAGGTTTTCCCAGTGTAGAGAGGCCCATGTCTCAGGGGGAGAGTATGGAGTTTCCTTGAGAATGAGACCCTCCTATGATGCCTTTAGACTCTGTACTTTTCCTATGCTGTCCATCAGGTGGCTCTTGCCAGACTGCAACTCCCCCACCAGTGTAATGGGTTAGGTATGGAGCCTTTAGCTCTCCCCATAACCCTGACCTTGTTTGGGACATGGCTGACTGAAGCTGTTTTTTGATTTCCAGCCCTTGGGGTCTGAGTTCCCCAAAGGAGGGCTGCCACTGGAGCTGGGCCATGCCTCCTTTCCATGGGGAAGTTATGGTCTTTAGTGAGTTTTCTCCCCAACTAGACTTATTGCCTTGTCTGTCAGAGCTATCTTAGCTCTGCTCTTGCCTGAGCCCAAATTGCAAGTCTTTGAGGCTTTCTGTAATGGGCTACTTAGAATAGTTATTTAGAAAAAAACAGAGAAAAATATAAAAAAGAGAAAAAAGAAAAGAGAACAGCCCCATATCAACTATTTAAAGAAAAGCCCTTTAATTCAGTCCTTGTAGTTCTGATGGGCTATTAAAATGCAAAAAGACAAGGAGTTGAGGAGCAGTTGAGGAACAATCAAGAAACCAGAAAAAATGGTTTTTCAGAGAAGGGCCCTGGCCCCCTGTGTTTGTATATATGCCTGATTCTGAGCCCAGCCCTTCTCCATATTATGTTCACCCCCAACTCCAAAAGTCTCTGCTTTTATTTTTGTTTTTGTTTTTTTTTGTTTATTTGTTTTCTGCTGTTTTTGCTAGTCCTATCTTCTCTCTGCTGGGCAGACTCCTCCCAGATTCTCTGGTGTCTGGTCTCAGTTTGTCTGTGGTTGGAGTTTTTGTTCAGCAGTCTGAGTTTGTTAATCAGTTCTGCAACTGCAGTTCTCCCTCCTGGTTTCCAGCACTGATGGCCCCTCCTCCTTCAGGATTGTCACTGGCAGGGAGGGGTGCAGGCCCCCTGGCCATGAGAACTTACAGATTTTGCTGATCTCAGCTGCTCCATGTACTCATGAGTGCTGTATGATGTGTGTTCAAACTCAAATTCTTCTGCGGTGTCCATTCCACATAGTTCCTGGGTATCTACCAGCTGCCACAGAGGAGTAACTAAAACCCACACCTCACCACTCTGCCCTTTTGCCCCAGATCTCTGATATTTTTTTAAATATTAAATTCTCTCCTGGTTGGGTCCTGTCTGAGTCATTCATTCAATATGATAAACCTATACTTTGAATGCTAACAAAGTATTTAAAATTGTTATTGTGTGATGTCTAAGAGCTGAAAAGTTGTGATTGTATTTCACTATATGTCATTAGATGTTATATTTCCAGTAATTGTTATATAAGAGAGATACAACTAAAAGTCCAACATGGCAAAATCAGATCTGATACTCATAGATTTTAGAGTTGTTATATTTGAACAATCTATGGGACTCCTTATGTGTTATTGAAAATTAGAAAAATGTAGCTGGAGTCATAAATTTAATGAACTGAGCCAGCAATATTTAGGTTTTCATTACCTGGATGATCAACAGTGCAAAAGGGAATAATAGAGTTTTGTGTCCATAAAAATTTGCAGAAACTGAGAGTGAACATGATTGAAGTAGCTTCCTTAAACTATGTTTTCTAATTTGCTAACATTGTGATTCTCAATACAATATAGTACATTACCATGTTCCAAAGATGTAATGTAGTTTACAAGGAAACATAGAATATTGCTATATAACAAATTCTAGTTAACAGGTGAAAAACTAAAAGGAAGAAGAACTAAAATTGTGGGGACATAAAGTGGAGCCAAGAATGAGGTTAATAAAAAGTATGCATAACTTAGAATCCTTACACACTTGCTATGGGTGGTCCAGAGCTTTGTTCTAAGTTTTTTAGCATTTTTGTAAGGAAGAAAAATCTAAACCTGATCAGTAGTTCTTAACTGTACGTTAGAATCACCTGGGTAAACTAAAATTCTGATTCTGAGGTCCACACTAGACAGATTGTACCAGAATATTTGGGGGTTGAGATTTTAAAAATCTCCTGAGATAATTCCAATGTGTAGTAAGCATTGATAGCCATGTAGGTAATTGTTTCATAGTGCCCCATCCTTTCCCATTTGTAATAAAAAAAACAAAGTCTAATTTTCTCTAAAAATACCAACCTCCTCTTAAAAAGGATGCAGAGTAATGTAAAAAGTATTACCTTTACAAAAAAACCATATAACCTCCATAATTATTTTTTCTCCACTGAGCTTTTAATAGATGTTGAGTGGCAGCTGCTTCAAATTACCATTTAAATAGATCTTTAAATGACAATTTACTGTTGGCATTTTGTTGTGAAATTTGGCAGCCAAAAGTATACGTGCCCTACAAGAGGGCTGTCATCAGGATCTGGCCTTAATTGTTTTGTTTTTTTTTCCTTGGGTGGTGATTGATTTACTATGGGCCACCCACATCCAGATCCTCCTCTGGTTAATGATACATATTTGTAAAACATCTCATCCTGGCCTACACTTGTAGTCCATGAATCCAAGGAAAACTAACTATGCATAATAGCTAAAAGCCTGAAATTTGAAGTCAGACAGACCAGGGCAAACACTGCCTCCCTACTTACTACCCTGTGACATTGGGCAAGTTGTTTAACCTCTCTGTCCTTAGTTTCCTTATCCCTAAAATGCTAATAATAATAGTAGCCACCCCATAGGTTGTTGTAAGGATCAAATGGGGTAACAAATGTCATTTTCCTGTCACACTGATGTGCTCAATTAATATCAACCACTTTAAAAAATCATTTATTGGTTATGCAAGGATCAAATCTAATATTAGCCCCACTCTGACTAGTTGAGCTAACATTTGGCTAGGTTGGTGTGCTGGTTTGAATGTATTATGTCCCCCAGAAAAAGCCATATTCTTTGATGGAATCTTGTGGGGCAGACATTTTAGTGCTGATTAGATTGGAACTCTTTGAGTGTTTCCATGGAGATGTGCCCCACCCAACTGTAGGTGATAACTCTGATAATTTCCATGGAGGTGTGGCCCCACCCATTCAGCATGGGCCTTGATTACTGGAGCAGTATATAAGCTCAGACAGAAGGAGCCAGCTTGCTACAGCCAAGAGGGACACTTTGAAGAAAGCACAGGAGCTGCAGATGAGAGACAGTTTGAAGACGGCTGTTGAAAGCAGCCTCTTGCTCTGGAGAAGCTGAGAGAGAACAAATATCCCAAGTGCAACTAAGAGTGACATTTTTGAGGAACTGCAGCCTAGAGAGGAACATCCTGGGAGAAAGCCATTTTGAACCCAGAACTTTGGAGCAGATGCCAGCCACATGCCTTCCCAGCTAACAGAGGTTTTCCAGACACCATTGGCCATCCTCCAGTGAAGGTACCCTTTGTTGATGGACATTTTGTGGCCTTAAGACTGTAACTGTGTAACCAAATAAACCCCCTTTTATAAAAGCCAATCCATTTCTGGTGTTTTGCATTCCAGCAGCATTAGCAAACTAGAACAGTTGGCATCCTGGGCTAGGCTTCTCTATTACCTTAGAGAGGGAACTTTTCAGAAGGCATCCACCCCAATCTTGTATCGTTAATTCAGCAAATTTTGCCAGTTATTCCATCTCAAATAGCCTTTTCATAATAATGGCCAACATTTTTTCTCAGTTCACTCATGACCTTTTCCTATTTTGTTCCAATATTTTCCAGGCTTCTGATCTTTGGATTCATCTCCAGGTTTCTGTCCTTTGGACTAACTAATCTTGGGTACTTCTGATTCACTCTCAGAGCTCTTGAGGAACTCCAGTTCCAATTTGCCCTATGGTTCTTTCTACTTCTGGTTATCTCAAGTAAGATACCTTGATCTGACTCCAGCCTTTTGGGACTGATGCCCTAGTACCAGCCATCTAAGCTGGCACTCCAGCAGGCCTAACCCAGAAGACCCACTCTAGCTGCTTTCAACATTGGGTTAAAACTGAAGCAAGGAGAGTAGGTGGACTACATGAGAATATCAGTCTATAACATAAAAAGATGGAAAATAGTTCTGTCTTATTTTTTTCTTGGGTATGTTTTATAGTAGTGTGTTAAGCAGACAGTTCAGAGTTCAGATGTACTGAAATTTAATTCAGTGCTGCTAAGTAATCTGCTGATCTAATAATTTTTAAAAAGAGCTTTGTATTTACCTAAGGAGTGGAACACATTTTTTCCCCTAATTGATCTCTGAAAGTTGTTGTATTCTAATGGCCAGAATTATCTCAGTGAGCTTGTTTAATTTGAAAAAATGAATAAATATTTGACCAAGTGTAAGCCAGTAAGTTAAAGCTATTTCTTCCCACCCTAATTTTCTTCCCAAAATGTTTTGCCACATTGCTACTTCAAGCTGGTTTATGGCAACCATCTTTGACCTTTTTTAATGTAATTTTATTGAGATATATTCACACACCATAATGGCAACCATCTTTGACCTTTTTTAATGTAATTTTATTGAGATATATTCACACACCATACAATCTATCCAAAGTATACAAACAATGGTTCACAGTATCATCACATATTTGTGTATTCATCACCATGGTCATTTTTAGAAAATTTGCGTTACTCCAAAAAAAGAAATAAAGAGATAAAAGAAGACCCCAAACATCCCATACCCCTTACCCCTCCCTTTTGTTGACCACTAATATTGCACTCTACCCAATTTTAAGAATTTCAATAGAAGTAGGTTAACTAAGAGAGTGTAGTATTATCAGAGATAGATATATAGATCAGTGGAACAGAACATCCAAAAGGAAGGAGATCCATACAAACACAGGCAACTGATTTTTCTTTCTTTCTTTTTTTTTTTTTGCTGTATAGTTATACAAACATTATCAAAGATCAAGGCTACTGGATTACAGTTCAACAACTTCAGGTATTTCCTTCTGGCTATTCCAAAACAGTAGACACTAAAAAGAAATATCTATATAATGAGTCAGTATTGACAGTAATTTATTAAATCCAAATTTTTCAGTTACACCTCTTCCCTCTCATTTGATCATTCTCTCAATCTTCAGGGATATCTGGGCAATGACCATTTTAACTTCTTCATGCTAAAAAGGGGTAGAGACATGAAACTAGTTGATGTTCTTGGAGAGACTGGTATCTCTGGGTTTCAGGGCATAGGATCAATCTCAAGGCATTCTGTTTCTGAAAAGACAATCCTACTAAAAAAAAAAAACTTTTATAGAGATGTAGATTGAGCCCAGTGTACTCCCTAGGGTTTTCAGGAATACTGTTGGTTGGGGCTTGGCATACTGTGGTAGTTTGCAATATTTGGCCAAAGCTTGCTTAAGAGTAACCTCCAGGATGACCTCTTGACTCTATTTGAAATCTCTTAGCCACTGAAAATTTATTTTGTTCCATTTCTTTTACCCTTTTGGTCCAGGAGGCATTTTCAATCCCATGATGCCAGGACCAGGCTCACCTTGGGAGTCATGTCTCACATTGCCAGGGAGATTTACACCTCTGGGAGTCATGTCCCATGTAGTGGGGAGTGTAGTGAGTTTATTTGCAGAGTTGGCTTAAAGAGAGAGGCCACATCTAAGCAACAAAAAACGCTCTCTGGGGGGGACTCAGGCAAAATTACATGCAGGCATAGCTTCACCATTGCAGAATAAGTTTCATAAAGGCAAGCCTCAAGATCGAGGGCTTTGCTTAATCAATTGTGAGTTCCCAGTGCCTGAGAGAGTGTCAGGAATTCCCCAGGTGGGGAAGTTTAATAGCTCCACATTTTTCCTCATTCCCTCAAGTAGACTTTGCAAGTACTTTTTTATTTTCTGCCCCAAATACTCTGGAATGCTTTTTTTTAAATGAGGTAGCTACAGTTTGTGTCACTTTGCAAATTTCATTTTAAATAGTCACAGCAATTTTATCACTTAAATGTTATTATCACACATACAAAAATTGCTCAAGTATCCATAATTACATAATACTGTGCCCTTAATGACTCTACTGCACTGCCTCTCTTTGCTTGAGAAGCCCTCATGCCAAGTGAAGGACAATGTACTGTACAAAGTTGTTACAGCTTCTATCTCTTCTACAGTGAGGGCTTATATATTTCTGGTTGTTATGAGCTTTTTAAAAAGATCTAATTCAAATAATATTTTTGCCTCACTTTAGGTTTGCCACTGCTATGGAAATTAAAATCGGCTTCCTAAACACAAAGGGTCCAGCCTAAGACTTTCTATGTTAATTCTGCAATTAGCCTCAGAGATATTGACTCATAATGCAGCAGGCAAGAATTGGTGGCTCTTTGGAATCCATTTAGCAAATGTGTAAATGCCTAACTACTGCCTGAATATTTCTCCATTTGTTTACATCTGTGTCTAGATGCAGTCTTGGCAACAGGGTTCACTGTAGGCATGTAATAAAACAATAACTTGACCCATAAACCCTGGATTGGAGCAAATCTCAATGATTACTACATACCTGCTGTACTGCTACAGGGAAGAAGGAGCTAGGAAAGGGTTGGGCTGGCATTTCCTGAGTATGCCAGATCTCCAGAATTCTTGGCCAGTGTTATGTTCATTAGTCCAAAAGCATATCCATTGTGAACTATTGTGGCACTTCTGCCAAATCAGGTTAGGAAAATAGAGAATGATTTGTTATCACTACTCATTAAAACTTCATTATAGAACATTCCTGGTGGATAGAGGAAAGACATTGAAATCTTGCCATCAACAATTTTTTCCTTGTATTAAAACTGCAATAAATGCTTCTGATAAGCTAAACCCCAAATACAAGATATGTTAAAATTTTTTAAATGTATAAAGCAATCTAAATATCATGAGTCTAAAGAAATCAAATCAATAAAAAAGCATTCTCATCTCATGTTTCTAGTAAAAACAGGTTTCGTTACAACATCTGACATTACATTTCACTAGGGATTTCATCTCTGGAAAGAAACTTGCAGACCAAGTATTAGGCAGTGCCAAATACCACCTGTGATTCCAAACCAATATGTACTGAAACAAGTTTAATAACTAACCACAATAACACAGATGTGCCAAATGTCTTCTATCTTATTGTTAGATGATGATTTTTAGTCCTTGTTATTAGAAATATTTTACATAATTCTCATGTGGCTAAGGTGGATGGTATTTTAGAGCAGGAATTCTCAACTGTGATAGTGTAACACACTGGTGCTGGAAACAATTGTGAGGCATTGACTCTAATCACTTATTACTAATACAATTAAAGCTCTGATGTTTGGGAATGATTTTCTTAAAAACTAACGTACAGCAGGTTCAAGATGTTCCTTAAATAACAACCCCTCTCCCATCTACATTTTGTTGTACTTTCTTAAGGATGGAGGAAGGGGTGGAGTTACAGTTTAGGGAACTGGATATTGCTATGAAATATGTTGCTCATCTGTCAAGGGCGTTCTGGAAGAGAAAAGATGGAGATCTGCTGAGTTAGAGAAGGAAGACACAATAATCGCCACAAGAAGCCCACCCATGGGACTTCTATCTCCATATTCTACCACTGATTATAAGAAGTTCAAGATAATTTTCACTCTTTCCTCCTAATCCTGATGACATTCATTCATTCATTCAAGAGATATTAACCATCTGTAATTCCAGGTACTGGCATACAATAGTGAACAAAACAGACAAAAATCTTTGACCTTATGGAGGAAACAAATAAATAGATAACATCAGAAAAATGATATGAAGGAAATAAAGAAGAGTGAAGAGATACAGTGCCCTTTTAGAAGATTGCTAATTTAGATAGATTGTCTGGCAAGGCCTCTCTGGTAAGGTGGCATTTGAGCATAGCACAGAGCAAGAGAAGTTAGCTTAATAATTGTAGTGGCTTATCGCATCTAACTGGGAAATATATACCTCCATTACCTCTGTAGGGATGGGACTGTCAAGAGGACCCCTGACACTTGAGTCTTTTTGTTTGGACTCTGCCTATCTTAGACAGAGATGGAGACACCCTTTTCTAGACATTCACATGATCCTCCTTCTGTTAAGATATTCTTTCTTAATATATGTTAGAAGCATTGTTGCAGCTGGCAGATGGCCACTGACCCAGGAACACAACCTTCAAAGGAGAAAAAATAGTTCAATTATCTGTGCCCCAAAACAAACAAATATCTGAACCAGTCTTCTTTTCTTTCCCACACTTTCTTTAAGAAGCCTGGTGTCTTTGCAACTTATTTACACTGTCAAGGGTTTAAAAATGTACCTAACCATGTTCTGGCCTAAGAAGGAGGATGATTTACAATATTATTTGTTCCAATACTCCTACTAGGAATAACGCTGTCTGCTGACTTCCTCAATTTTTCTGTTTTTCTCTGGGCTTCTTATTTCTGTCTATTCCCTGATGTATTTCCTACAGACTCTATTGCTATTGTTGGCACTTGCTATACTCATGGGCTCCTTGCTTTCTCTTGATGCCAGTTACCTGATTTGGTAGTGGCATTTTTTTCCTGAACCCTTTCCTATTTCTGATATATTGTAACTGTCTATTCCTTGATCTTTGATCCTGGTTGGCAAGAATCTTCACTCTGCTTCTGCTTCTAGATGCATTTACTGTAACCTTGCTTATTTCAAGATCTCCTTATAGTCCATTCTTTCAGCTCTGGATCTTCCTAATGCCCCCATGGATTTTGTGGGAAAGTATGGTGGTTGCTTATTTTGTGTCATCTTCAGAAGCTAGTTTAACAACCTGTTCTAGATCTATCCCTCGTGGATTTCTATATATTTTCTTTTTCTTTGTGTTCCCCTTGCAATAATACTTTTCATATGCAAACTTCCTGCTCTGTAAAGAAGTACTTCCTTCTATCGGTCATAAAACCACCTTGTTTGAGCTACAAGGAGTGTTCCCTAGATTCAGTGCTAATATGTGGCTAATGACATTAAGGTTACAGTTTTATATCCTGTTTATATTAACTTAACACTGCCACCCCCATATCTTATTCTGTTGCCACAGATATCCCTGATGCCTTAGGTTCACAAATCTTTTCTGTGTCCCCAAAAGATTCCACCCAAATAGCCCCAAACTTCCAAGCCAGGTTTTTAAAGGTCTTCACAATAGAATCCCTACCTATTCTACAAACTCATTTTCTTTTACTTCCTTGTAAATGTACCTTTCTTTCTAGCCAAACAGGATTATTTGCTCTTCTTCAAACACACCCCACCTAGTTTTGAACTACAGGTCTTTGTAGTTCCCTTTCCCTGGAAGATCTACCACCTATTATACTTAGATTGTTAGAAAACTCCTGATCTTCAAAGCCTTGTAAAAAGCTCCAGTGGGGATGCTGACTGGATTCACTTGCAAATATCCTCCTTTATTCCTCACCAGTAAGCCTCTGCTCCAGCCCAAATGACCTATTCATTTTCCCAACCATCCAATATATATGCCGAGCACTGTGACTTGGCTAATGATTTTCCCTATGCTGAAAACTTGTAGGGGAACTAAAGAGAGTACACTGATAATTTTGAATCAAGGAAAAGTTTGATAGTTGCCATAAAAGATGTGTTTGGATATTCAGAAGAAAGTTATAGTTGGGAGTATTAGGAAAACATTTCAGGTAAATTTGAACTATGGGTAAGATTTCATTAGACAAGTGTAGATAGATTCTCTTGTGCGAGGGAGCTACACTGAGTCTAGCATGGTGCCTTGCATACAGTAAGCAGTTAATACATATTTGTCACATCAATGAATATGTGAAGAATGGATGGGGTCAGTTTCTGTGCCTGTATCTGTATCAGTGTGAATGAATAGATCAGATTTTTTCTCTCCCTAATAGGAGACATTTGGAGCAACATGAGGGCATTAGGTGCCTGGAAGGGGAAGGGGCTCAGAAAGTAGGGGTATGGTAGTGGACAATAAGAGTTGCTTGCCTCACAATTTTTCAGAAGACTGGCCCAGCTGAGATAATTTCCTAAGTGTCTAAAGTAGCATTTGAAGCCTTAGGAGCCCAATTTTAGGTTTATAGACATTGCCATACCCTTACCTTTCAAGGTAGGCCCACTCTAGGAAGGCTTCAACCATTTTGTATCCATCAATAGGCATTTTCTACTTGTCCATTCTGGAAGTGCTTCACTCAGTCCTTCCAACATAAATTTATTGTTTCATTTTAATGACTGTAACTTGAGTTCTTGCAATAATTCCCTTAGCTGAAAATTCACAAACAGTCCCATTCTAGTAATTACCGGAATTCCTATTTCTATTTGAAGTTTTCAAATTGCTTTGATGTAAATCACATTCAGTGATGCCTAGATGCCAACTTTTTATAGAAATAATCTGTGATTTATAATTGGTAAAGGAGATGAATAGTGCATATAGGAGATGTCATGACATCACTTTTATTGAAAACAAATAGACCTGAAGAGATGCCATGGGACATGAAAAGAGGAATGAAAAGTGGGTCTCCACTCCACAGGACCTTAGTGATTAGTAGTCATAAAAACAAAATAGGAAATTCAATTGGCCAATAAATATATGAAAATATGCTCAACCACACTGTTAATAAAAGAAATGAAGTTAAAACCATAAGACACTGTTTATATGTAATTAAAATTGTAAAAATAAAGAAAAAAACAATCTGATAATTCCAAAGGCTGGTAAGAATATGAGGTACAGAGAATACTGGTGGCAATGTAAACTGATATATCCTCTATTATGGGTTGAATCATGTCCCCAAAGAAGATATGTTCAAGTCCTAACCCCCGTATCTGTGAATGTGACCTTATTTAAAAATAGGGCCTTTGCAGATATAATCACGTTAAGTTGAGGTCATATTGGATGACCAGTGTCCCTGTATGAAGGTCATGTGAAGATACAGCAGACACAGAAGGAAGATCATGCAATGATGGAAGTAGGGATTGGAAAGATGCGGCTTCAAGTCAAGGATTGCTGGCGACCACCAGAAGCTAGGGCGAGGCAAGGAAAGATTTTTCCTTGAGAGTCTTCAGAGTCCCTCCCGCATGGCCCTGCCATTGGTTTCAGGCTTCTAGCCTCTATAATTGTGAAAGAATAATTTCTGATGTTTTAAGTCACTCCATTTGTGGTAACTTGTTACAGCAGCCCTTGGAAACTCATCCACCCTCTTTGGAGACCATTTGGCAGCAGCATCTAGTCAAATGAAATTGAACACATCCCACTCTTACCAAGTATAAATAGTTATTGAATTGTATCCGGGTATATGCTCTCATCCATGAGCTCAAGGAGACATGTATAAGAATTTTTGTTTCATCCGTTCATTCAACATGGGTTACATCATTGAACAAAGCAGATGAAAATCACTCTTGCTGTTTATATTCAAGTAGAGTGAAGCACTGTTTGCTACTGAGAAAAAAATGAAAATTTCCTAAGTGACATCAAATAGAAAATGGAAAAATGTGTTTTTTTCAAGCAGAATACCAAAAACAGTTAATATTTCACAGAACTATAGTTTCTCACTGCTTTGCATGAGAAAATCAAGCTGCAGAATGATATGTAGCATATAGCATTTATATAAATTAAAAACGAAAAGGTTATATTCTCTTTGTGGGCACATATATATGCATGATTGCAATAGAGGTATTGCAATAAAAAAGTAATGGAAAGATGCCTACCAAACTCATGATGCTTGTTGCATCTGGAAAGTGTGTGTGTGTGTGTGTGTTTGTGTGTGTAAGTGTGTGGGTATGGGGGCAAAGATGAGTACAATTTTACTCTGTTTGATTTATTTAAGAAAATAAAGCAAAAATGGCAAAATGTTAATAAGTTCCTATTCTGAGTGGTAGATTCCTTGTTTTTTTTTAAAAAAGGTTTTTCTCTGCACTTCTCTTAAGCATTCTAAAATAAATAAATAAAAAGGAAAAAAAGGCAATTAACCAAAACAAGTCAATGGACAATAAATGCCAAATGAGTATTTGCAATTTCCTTGCTTCCTCTCAATAATAGACACCAGCACAGCATATCAGAACCCAGTTTTTTTCATGGTGACGTTGCCACCAGTCCACATCTCAATTCATTTGTTAGTAGCAATAGCAATGCAGTTGCCTGACGTCAAATATAAAATTACCATCAGACCTACTAATTCATGGCTATAGATGGGAATCACGTCATCACTTTTGCTTATCTCAGCTTTTGGACTCACCCTCCCATATTTCAGCCCTAGGGATGTACATCCAGTAATGATTTCTTCAAAGGCAATTATCAATCTCTAGCAAGGAATCGAGTCAGGAGATTTTATATGATGAACTTAATGAACATATGAAATTGCTTATAAAATGTGTATGTCAGCATACATACATTTGTTGATAATTTAATAATGCCTACACTATACCCTGAGAAGTGGTGGTTATTTGAGCAAGAACTCTGTTTTTGCCTTGTAGCAATCTCATTTGTAGAAGAGTGTTTCATTTGTAAGCAGAACATTGGAGTGACTGAGATCTACTTATCTTACTTCTAAAATATGGACCAAGCATATTTGGCTCCTTCTCATCTCTTGATGTCTACAGGGGTCTCCATGCTACAGCATAGGGTCAATTTGCTTTTGCTGTATTCTGACCAATGTGACCACCAAGGTGATGAAAAACATCTTAATGAACCTGACAAACCTGCTGCTGGTGGCTAGGTGATATGAAGGTCTTACTCCAAACAGTCTCCAAGCATTATAAAGCTATAGATACCTTTTATAGGAGCTTCTGACCCCTACCGTGAGAAAGGAGCAATCT
Source organism: Choloepus didactylus (assembly GCF_015220235.1). Classification (NCBI taxonomy): domain Eukaryota; kingdom Metazoa; phylum Chordata; class Mammalia; order Pilosa; family Megalonychidae; genus Choloepus; species Choloepus didactylus. The sequence goes on from NC_051334.1 coordinate 138,626,452, forward strand.
TATTTATTGACACCTATCCTGGCTGCACTAGAAAGCATTGCCATCCTGAACTTAAAACCTGTCTATGATCAGTTATATAAATAAAAGGAAACAGAAATGTTCTTTCCCTCTTAGAATTAATAAGTCAAACAAGACACTGACATAAATGGTTATAGTAGGCTTGTTTCCCATTTATAGCAGGGATTTTACCATACTAATACTACTGTTTTACTATTAGTACTACCACTACTACTACTCTAGGAACAGCTACCATGTACTGCATGCTTTAGTGTGTGTCAGGAACTGGGCTAAGTGCTTTATACAACTTTCTCACCTCATCTTTATAGCTACCTTAAGGGATAGGTACTATTACTATCCCCATCTTCAAGATAAGGAAACAGGCCCAGAGAGGTTAGGTAACTTTCCCAGAGTTACTGAAGGATAGAGCTGGATTCAAGTGCCAAGTTTTTTACTCCAAAGCCCCAATGCTTAACAACAGTTATAACATAACTTCTGCCTCCTTTTCTTGTATTTTCTTCTCTTAAAGTCCATTAAAAATCAAATTATCAAATATATATTTGATATCTACTTGATAATACATTATCAAATATAACCAGGATGGGCCCCATACCATTGCTCCCTTTCTTCTCTCCCCTCCACTGTCCAAAGAGAATTCAAATGCTGCTCCCAAATTCTGCTTTGCTGGGAAGCTAGGAAAGGCAGAGGCCTGTCTCCACTAAAGATATGTTTACTTTCTTAATAAAGTATAATGAGTCCCTTTTTGATGCATTTCAGGACCCATAATGGAAACTTATACCACTACATGCTTGTAATGGAAATGTGTTCTCAGCTTAATAACTTCAAAATGAAACATATTATTGTTGCAATATGGACTAGAAGTGTGGCCAAGTATTCAACTGGAAGAATAAAGATGTAAACAAAAAGTCAAATGGCCAAATTAGACTAAATTTAGTTAAAGCATAAATTGGGAAAACCAGGGAAAGCTCCTAACTTCCCTTCCCAATCAAATTTAATACACATGTGTAGCTGGTTAAAGGGCACTTTCTAAACTTTAACAAAAATGTCACTTGTATATTGGCGATAGGCAGTGGAGTCATGCTCAAGTGGAAAGCACTTTGGTCATGTAGAATCTAAGCAATTTACAGGTCTGGGATTATACAAATACATCTACTAGAATTCTAGTATCTAAAGTTATCTTAATTTTGTTTTTCTCCAAACCTCATAACCTAAAAGGTATACAGAAGGAACAATAAAACATCCCTCACTGGATCTCTTTCCCAGAGTGAGAGATGAAATGAGTTTGCTTAGTTTTGCTTTGATTTGTTTTGTTGGACTTCAAAGTCTGAGGGTTGACTTAACCATATGTCTCAGTTTTAGCACACCATCACCACTAGTCCCTGTAAGGCACTGATTTCATTTATTATTTTTTTATTATTAATTTGGGTTTATCCTCATCTGCCACTTCTGTTTTCCTTTCCTTACCATGGGAAGCCATTCTAATGTATTTTCTATGTATCAGTTATACATGTTTTTATAAAACACCTATTATTATTTTATATACCTGTATTTTTAATTTACATAGATGGCAGTGTGCCATCTGTTTCTTACTTTTTTCACTGAGCATAATACATGCACAGCTACCTACTCATATTTATATTTATTTATATCCAAAGCATAAAATGACAATTTAAGGTCCTTCTTCTCCACCATCTTCCCAATTAGTTTTACCCTCTGTTTGGGGGCAATGGGCACATCAACTGTGAATTGTGGAAAGTGAAGTACGGCCACATCAAAACATTGATTTTATCTTGAAAAATTTGGTACCTCCTTCAACGGAGGTCCATAAATCTTTTTCCAGTAGATCCTCTTTATTTCTTCCCAAATAGAATCTATATTGACCAACTGATAGTCACACTTCAAGGACTCCTTGCTAGCTGACCAATCTTAATAAATTGTGGGACAAAATATAGATTGCTTGTAATTGTGAATTGTGTGTTGATGTCCATCAGTCCACAGCTGTCTGATTGTCTGAACCTGTCCCAGCATGTATAAATGAACAGCACTGAAACAATCAGTAAAAGGTAGTAAAAATGGAGTATAATTTGAGAGGATAAACTGGACAAAACCAGTCTACACATCTGATGAGTTAGGGGACAAGAATTCAAGTCTTAGCTCCACTATAAACTCCCTATGTGATTGTTGGCAAGTTCTCTCTGGGCCTTCAACTATAAATTGAGGAGAGTTGAAGTAGGTAAAATCTAAGGTCTGTTCTAGTGCCGATATTTCATGTTAATATGATTGGTAGTTGTGGCTCAATGAATACTCACTTTATTTCTTTTCCTCCCCACCTATTACCCAGTTACACCAGAAAAAAAAACTGGTAAAAACCAGAGGTTGGGCTGCCTTTTATTTTTTCCATGAGAGTTGGAAGATGAGAAGCCCAGGAACAGGAAAAGGTAGCTACAGGTGCATTTGAGAAGCAGTGCCAGAAAGCTAGAGGTAGCAATAGACAGAAGGATCTTTATGTCTTTAGAGAATGCTATTGCTGACTGTTCAAAGAACTAAGAAACAAAAGTGTTTATTGTTCAACAGATAATAAAAATGATCTCTGGAAGAGAAATTTGAATCCACTAGGTGGGACTAATGATTTTCCAAAATATTATGTTTGAACAGCTCTTTCTGTGGAAAAACCTTGAAAATACTCTCTCTGTGTCTGCTTAAGGCAAACATGTAGGGAATGAAAATGCCTGATGTCTGTTGAACACATATGCAGAAAATACTCAAATGGCCCAAGTCAGATGCAGTGACACTTCTCAAGACTGATATTAAACATGTAACTGAATTTTTTCTGTGTATGTTCCAACATCCTTAGCCTAATTCTCAAATGCCTGCTTGGACTGGAGGGGGTTGGGAGATCACTGATCCAAGTCTGAATCTGGCTCTGAGTCAGGAAATGAACTACAAATGCGTCATTGTCCCAGCTGGAGAAGGCCTGCATGGCAGGACTTAGCATTGTCCCAATACAACCTTGGCAGAGCCTTTTCCCAGACTGTAAACATTGCTTTTTCCATTTCCATCTGCAGACACCTGCATCCCTACAGTGCTTCTCCAGCCCCTACCCCATTCCCCTGTGCACAGTGTTCCTTACAAGCTCTAACATGGTATAGTCTCATGCATGGTGCCACACTGGGCTCTGGTGCCAAACCCTGTGGTATTGAGAAGGTAGGTCTTGAACCAGGGTCAAGTTCTGGCTGTGGCAATGACTACATATCCGTCATTGGGAAAGTTATGACTAAAGATCTTAATTTGATGGGAAAGATCATTCAGGCTCAGAGAAGTTAAGTAATGCACTCAGGTGTTGTGCCGGTTTGAGTGTATTGTGTCCCCCAAATGCCATTATCTTTGTAGTCTTGTGTGGGGCAGAAGTTTTGGTGTTGGTTAGATTTGCTTGGAGTGTGCCCCACCCAGCTGTGGGAGATAATTTTGATGAGATGTTCCCATGGAGGCGTGGCCCCACCCATTCGGGGTGGGCCTTGATTGGTGGAGCTATATAAATGAGCTGACTCAAAGAGAGAAAAGAGAGTGCAGCTGGGAGTGATGTTTTGAAGAGGAGCAAGCTTGCTAGAGAGGAACGTCCTGGGAGAAAGCCGTTTTGAGGCTGGAGCTTTGGAGCAGATGCCAGCTGCTTTCCTAGCTAACAGAGGTTTTCCGGAGGCCATTGGCCATCCTCCGGTGAGGGTACCCGATTGCTGATGTGTTACCTTGGATGCTTTGTGGCCTTAAGACTGTAATTGTGTAGTGAAATAAACCCCCGTTTTATAAAAGCCTATCCATCTCTGGTGTTTTGCATTCTGCAGCATTAGCAAACTAGGACAGATTTTGGTACCAGAGAAATGGGGTGCTTTTGCTGCTGAGTTTGCAAATACCAAACATGTTGGAACGGCTTTTTAAATGGATAATGGGGAGTTTCTGGAAGAGTTGTGAGGAGCTTGATAGAAAAGGCCAAAACTGCTTTAAAGAGACTGTTAGTGGAAATATGGACTCTAAAGATACTTCCGATGAGGCCTTGAACAGAAATGATGAATATGTTGTTGTAAACTGGAAGAAAAGCGATCCTTGTTTTAAAGTGGCACAGAATTTGGCAAAATTGAATCCTCGTGTCAGATGGAAGGAAGAATTTGAAAGTGACAACCTGGAATACTTAGCTGCGGAGATCTCCAGACTACATGTGGAGGAGATACCCTGGCTTCTTCTTGCAGCTTATAGTAAAATGCGAGCAGAGAGAGATAAACTTAGAACTGAACTCTTGGGTTCAAAGAAACCAGAAGTTGATGGCTTGGAAAATTACGGGCTTCCAGTGGGTAGAATCCCAGAAGCTACAGCCCAACGTGAGGACAAGCCAAGATTGGATAAGGAGTTAAGCAGAAAGGATTTGTGGAAACTCCTATTGTCTGATGGCTTTGACCCCTGCATGCTTCATGCAAAGCCAACAGAATTTTTGCAAGATCTTTATAGACGGAGCCATTGCCGGTCTGGACTGGAGGAGACAGACAAGGAACAAACTGAAGGAAAAATTTCTTCAAAGACAGAGCCATGGAGGTTGAGGTCTGGAGTCAAGAGGTCTCAGGATGGGAGAGCAGAGCAGCCCACACCATGGAAAGGGTGAGTTTGCCCTGGAGGTCGAGGGCGGGCTTTCCGCCTCGATGCTCTGGAAGAGTTTTGCCACCTCAGGTCCCAAAGAGGTTGGAGCACATTCCCAGGGAATTGGGGAGAGCCTGGCTGCCACCACACTGTTCTGAAGGGGTTGAGCGTGTGCCCCAGAGATGGAAGGGAATCCGGGAGCTGCCCCGATGTTTGAGGAGGGTGGGGCTGAGAAGGTGGACTCCCCAATGTGTGGATATGTTGGAGCACTCACCCAAGCATTTGGAGAGGAAACAGCTGCCAAAAAGGCCCTTGGGAAGGGTTAGGTTCCCGCTTTCTCAAGCCCCAAGGATGCAACATTGTTCTGTTAATGACTCTCAGACTTTGAAATCTAATGGAGTTTGTCCTGTGGGTTTTAGGAACTGTTTTGGTCCTGTTAACCCTGTTTTCCTTACTGTTTCTCCTTATGGCAATGGAAATGTTTATCCTATGAATGTCTCTCCTTTGTATATTGGGAGCACATAACCTTTTTGCTCCTGTTAATCCTGTTTTCCTTACTGTTTCTCCTTATGGCAATGGAAATGTTTATCCTGTGAATGTTCTTCCTTTGTATATTGGAAGCACATAACTTGTTCTAAGTTCACAGATCCACAGCTAAAGAAAGATTGTGCCTTGGGACTGACCATGCCTAAATTGATTTTGATGGGGTTTTGTACTTAACTTTTGTTACTGAAATGATTTAAGTTTTTGTGATATTGTGATGAAATGAATGTATTTTGTATTTGGAAAGATAGTGTCATTTTGGGGTCCAGGGGGTGGAATGTGCCGGTTTGAGTGTATTGTGTCCCCCAAATGCCATTATCTTTGTAGTCTTGTGTGGGGCAGAAGTTTTGGTGTTGGTTAGATTTGCTTGGAGTGTGCCCCACCCAGCTGTGGGAGATAATTTTGATGAGATGTTCCCATGGAGGCGTGGCCCCACCCATTCGGGGTGGGCCTTGATTGGTGGAGCTATATAAATGAGCTGACTCAAAGAGAGAAAAGAGAGTGCAGCTGGGAGTGATGTTTTGAAGAGGAGCAAGCTTGCTAGAGAGGAACGTCCTGGGAGAAAGCCGTTTTGAGGCTGGAGCTTTGGAGCAGATGCCAGCTGCTTTCCTAGCTAACAGAGGTTTTCCGGAGGCCATTGGCCATCCTCCGGTGAGGGTACCCAATTGCTGATGTGTTACCTTGGATGCTTTGTGGCCTTAAGACTGTAATTGTGTAGTGAAATAAACCCCCGTTTTATAAAAGCCTATCCATCTCTGGTGTTTTGCATTCTGCAGCATTAGCAAACTAGGACAGGTGTATACAAGTAATCAGAAGCAGAGCAAGGGTTAGAAAGTAAGTCTTTCTTCTGATTCTCAACTAGGTGTTCTTTGGTTGGGAGGTGATTCTTTTCCTGAGAATGTTCAATACAGTTCTCCAAGAAATAGTTAATTTAAGGTTCCCTGGCATTATATAATGCTAAGGGCAGAGCCTCTGAACTGAGGCAGATCAGGGCCTGAATCCTAGGTGGAATACTACAAGGTGTGTGAATTGGAGCAAGTAAATGACCTTTCTGTTCTGAAATCTACTTTGTCTAATATTAATATATCTACTTCCCTTTTCTTTAAATATTGTTAGCCTGGAATATCTTTTTTTCAATTATTTTACTTTTAAACTATTTGTATTTTATATTTAAAGTGTGTTTCTTATAAGCATATATACTTATATCTTACTTTTTAATCCATTCAGATGATCTCTAACTTTTAATTGGGTTGTTTAGATTACTTACATTTAAAGTGATTTTTAATGTGGTTAGGTTTGAGTCTGTCATCTTATTTGTTTGTTTTCTATTTGACACATCTATTCTTTGTTCCCTTCTTCCTGTTTTTTTCTCCCTTTCTCTTTTGATCAATTGCATAATTTTTATGATTCCATGATATCTCCATTTTTGGCTTATTAACTATTTGTTTTGTTATTTTAGTGGTAGTTTTAGAGTTTATAGCATGCATCCTTAATTTATCACAGTCTGTCTTCAAATGATATTATACCATTTCACTTATAAGAATCTCACAACAGTATACCTGCATTTATCTTCTTCCAACATTTATGCTATTGTTGTTATGCATTTTACATTTATATATGTCTAAGTGCCACTCCACAGTATATAGTTATTATTTTTGTTTAAACATTCAAATATATATATTCTGGTGTTCTTCATTCCTTTGTGTAGATCTGAATTTCCAACTGGCATCATTCTCCTTCTGTTTGAAGGATGTCTTTTTTTTTTTTTTTTTTTAATTCAGTTTTATTGAAATATATTCACAAACCATACAGTCATCCATGGTATACAATCAACTGTTCACAGTATGATCATATAGTTATGCGTCATCAACACAATCTATTTCTGAACATTTTCCTTACATCAGAGAGAATCAGAATAAGAATAAAAAATAAAAGTGAAAAGAGAATACCCAAACCGTCCCCCCATCCCACCCTATTTGTCATTTAGTTTTTACTCCCATTTTTCTACTGATTTTTTTTCCATTTTTTAACTTTGTTTATCAAAAAATTAAAAACAAACAGGCAAACAACAACCAAAAAAAACCCCACAACATTTCAAACAAAGCAATGGATTAAGGAAAACAAATAACCTAAAATAACTACTTTGCTTCCAATATGTTCCTACCATACCCCAAGAAAATTAATAAACCATGTCCAAACAGAGGAGTAAGAAAAACAAATAATCTAAAATAACTACATTGCTTCCAACATGTTCCTACCATACCCCAAGAAAATTAACAACCCCTAAGAAAACAAAGGATTAAGAGAAAAAAAAAACCTAAAATAACTCTATTGCTTCCAACATGATCTTACTATATCCAAGAAAGTTTACAAACCATAATCATTCCTGAGCATTCCCATAACATTGAGATTACCCTCCATAGTTTATCTGTTCTTATTAGATTATCATTCCCCCTCCACTAATTGGTATCTCTAGGTCCCCTACATTCTACAGTATAAAACATTGTACATTTTTCACAGAATTCACATTAGTGGTAACATACAATATCTCTCTTTTTGTGCCTGGCTTATTTTGCTCAGCATTATGTCTTTTTTTTTTTTTTTTTTTAATCTTCATTTTATTGAGATATATTCATATACCACGCAGTCATACAAAACAAATCGTACTTTCGATTGTTCACAGTACCATTACATAGTTGTACATTCATCATCCAAATCAATCCCTGACACCTTCATTAGCACACACACAAGAATAACAAGAATAATAATTAGAGTGAAAAGGAGCAATTGAAGTAAAAAAGAACACTGGGTACCTTTGTCTGTTTGTTTCCTTCCCCTGTTTTTCTACTCATCCATCCATAAACTAGACAAAGTGGAGTGTGGTCCTTATGGCTTTCCCAATCCCCTTGTCACCCCTCATAAGCTACATTTTTATACAACTGTCTTCGAGATTCATGGGTTCTGGGTTGTAGTTTGATAGTATCAGGTATCCACCACCAGCTATCCCAATTCTTTAGAACCTAAAAAGGGTTGTCTAAAGTGTGCATAAGAGTGCCCACCAGAGTGACTTCTCGGCTCCTTTTGGATTCTCTCTGCCACTGAAGCTTATTTCATTTCCTTTCACATCCCCCTTTTGGTCAAGAAGATGTTCTCCGTCCCACGATGCCAGGTCTACATTCCTCCCCGGGAGTCATATTCCACGTTGCCAGGGAGATTCACTCCCCTGGGTGTCTGATCCCACGTAGCGGGGAGGGCAGTGATTTCACCTTTCAAGTTGGCTTAGCTAGAGAGACAGGGCCACATCTGAGCAACAAAGAGGCATTCGGGAGGAGGCTCTTAGGCACAACCATAGGGAGGCCTAGCCTCTCCTTTGCAGCAACCATCTTCCCAAGGGTAAAACCTGTGGTAGAGGGCTCAACCCATCAAACCACCAGTCCCCTATGTCTGTGGTCATGTTAGCAACCATGGAGGTGGGGTAGGCGAATACCCCTGCATTCTCCACAGGCTCCTCAAGGGGGCACTGCATCTTTTTTTTTTCCTTGTTTTTTTTTTTTTTTTTTTAACTTTCCCTTCTTTTTTAAATCAACTGTATGAAAAAAAAGTTAAAAAGAAAACAAACATACAATAAAAGAACATTTCAAAGAGACCATAACAAGGGAGTAAGAAAAAGACAACTAACCTAAGATAACTGCTTAACTTCCAACATGTTCCTACTTTACCCCAAGAAAGTTACCTAATATAGCAACATTTCTGTGAACTTGCTCCTACTATATCCATCAGAAATTAACAGACCATAGTCATTCCTGGGCATCCCCAGAACGTTAAATAGCTTATCTGTTCTTCTTGGATTATTGTTCCCCCTTCCTTAATTGCTCTCTATTGCTAGTTCCCCTACATTCTACATTATAAGCCATTTGTTTTACATTTTTCAAAGTTCACATTAGTGGTAGCATATAATATTTCTCTTTTTGTGCCTGGCTTATTTCGCTTAGCATTATGTCTTCAAGGTTCATCCATGTTGTCATATGTTTCACGAGATCGTTCCTTCTTACTGCCGCGTAGTATTCCATCGTGTGTATATACCACATTTTATTTATCCACTCATCTGTTGAAGGACATTTGGGTTGTTTCCATCTCTTGGCAATTGTGAATAATGCTGCTATGAACATTGGCGTGCAGATATCTGTTCGTGTCACTGCTTTCCGATCTTCCGAGTATATACCGAGAAGTGCAATCGCTGGATCGAATGGTAACTCTATATCTAGTTTTCTAAGGAACTGCCAGACTGACTTCCAGAGTGGCTGAACCATTATACAGTCCCACCAACAGTGAATAAGAGTTCCAATTTCTCCACATCCCCTCCAGCATTTGTAGTTTCCTGTTTGTTTAATGGCAGCCATTCTAACCGGTGTGAGATGGTATCTCATTGTGGTCTTAATTTGCATCTCTCTAATAGCTAGTGAAGCTGAACATTTTTTCATGTGTTTCTTGGCCATTTGTATTTCCTCTTCAGAGAACTGTCTTTTCATATCTTTTGCCCATTTTATAATTGGGCCGACTGTACTATTGTCATTGAGTTGTAGGATTTCTTTATATATGCAAGATATCAGTCTTTTGTCAGATACATGGTTTCCAAAAATTTTTTCCCATTGAGTTGGCTGCCTCTTTACCTTTTTGAGAAATTCCTTTGAGGTGCAGAAACTTCTAAGCTTGAGGAGTTCCCATTTATCTATTTTCTCTTTTGTTGCTTGTGCTTTGGGTGTAAAGTCTAGGAAGTGGCCGCCTAATACAAGGTCTTGAAGATGTTTTCCTACATTATCTTCTAGGAGTTTTATGGTACTTTCTTTTATATTGAGATCTTTGGTCCATTTTGAGTTAATTTTTGTGTAGGGGGTGAGGTAGGGGTCCTCTTTCATTCTTTTGGATATGGATATCCAACTCTCCCAGCCCCATTTGTTGAAAAGACCATTATGACTCAGTTCAGTGACTTTGGGGGCCTTATCAAAGATCAGTCGGCCATAGATCTGAGGGTCCGTCTCCGAACTCTCAATTCGATTCCATTGATCTATATGTCTATCTTTGTGCCAGTACCATGCTGTTTTGGCAACTGTGGCTTTATAATAAGCTTCAAAGTCAGGGAGTGTAAGTCCTCCCACTTCGTTTTTCTTTTTTAGAGTGTCTTTAGCAATTCGAGGCATCTTCCCTTTCCAAATAAATTTGATAACTAGCTTTTCCAAGTCTGCAAAGTAGGTTGTTGGAATTTTGATTGGGATTGCATTGAATCTTTAGATGAGTTTGGGTAGAATTGACATCTTAATGACATTTAGTCTTCCTATCCATGAACATGGAATATTTTTCCATCTTTTAAGGTTCCCTTCTATTTCTTTTAGTAGAGTTATGTAGTTTTCTTTGTATAGGTCTTTACATCTTTGGTTAAGTTTATTCCTAGGTACTTGATTTTTTTAGTTGCTATTGAAAATGGTATCTTTTTCTTGAGTGTCTCTTCAGTTTGTTCATTTCTAGCATATAGAAACATTACTGACTTATGTGCATTAATCTTGTATCCCGCTACTTTGCTAAATTTGTTTATTAGCTCTAGTAGCTGTATCGTCGATTTCTCAGGGTTTTCTAGATATAAGATCATATCATCTGCAAACAATGACAGTTTTACTTCTTCTTTTCCAATTTGGATGCCTTTTATTTCTTTGTCTTGCCGGATTGCCCTGGCTAGCACTTCCAGCACAATGTTGAATAACAGTGGTGATAGCGGGCATCCTTGTCTTGTTCCTGATCTTAGAGGGAAGGCTTTCAGTCTCTCACCATTGAGTACTATGCTGGCTGTGGGTTTTTCATATATGCTCTTTATCATGTTGAGGAAGTTTCCTTCAATTCGTACCTTTTGAAGTGTTTTTATCAAAAAGGGATGTTGGATTTTGTCAAATGCTTTTTCAGCATCTATTGAGATGATCAATTGATTTTTCCCTTTTGACTTGTTAATGTGTTGTAATACATTGATTGATTTTCTTATGTTGAACCATCCTTGCATGCCTGGAATGAACCCCACTTGGTCATGGTGTATGATTTTTTTAATGTGTCTTTGGATTCAGTTTGCAAGTATTTTGTTGAGGATTTTTGCATCTATATTCATTAGGGAGATTGGCCGGTAGTTTTCCTTTTTTGTAACATCTTTGCCTGGTTTTGGTATTAGATTGATGTTAGCTTCATAAAATGAGTTAGGTAGTGTTCCATTTTCTTCAATGTTTTGAAAGAGTTTGAGTAAGATTGGTGTCAGTTCTTTCTGGAAAGTTTGGTAGAATTCCCCTGTGAAGCCATCTGGCCCTGGGCATTTATTTGTGGGAAGATTTTTGATGACTGATTGGATCTCTTTGCTTGTGATGGTTTGGTTGAGGTCTTCTACTTCTTCTCTGGTCAGTCTAGGTTGTTCATATGTTTCCAGGAAATTGTCCATTTCCTCTACATTATCCAGTTTGTTGCCATACAGTTGTTCATAGTATCCTCTTATAATTTTTTTAATTTCTTCAGGATCTGCAGTTATGTCACCTTTTTCATTCATTATTTTGTTTATATGGGTCTTCTCTCTTTTTGATTTTGTCAGTCTAGCTAGGGGCTTGTCAATCTTGTTGATCTTCTCAAAGAACCAACTTTTGGTGATATTTATCCTCTCTATTGTTTTTTTGTTCTCTATGTCATTTATTTCTGCTTTAATCCTTGTTATTTCTTTTCTTGTACTTGGTTTAGGATTGGTTTGCTGTTCATTTTCTAGCTTCTTCAGTTGATCCATTAGTTCTTTGATTTTGGCTCTTTCTTCCTTTTTAATATATGCGTTTAGTGCTATAAATTTCCCCCTTAGCACTGCTTTTGCTGCATCCCATAGGTTTTGGTATGTTGTGTTCTCATTTTCATTCGTCTCTATATATTTAGCAATTTCTCTTGCTATTTCTTCTTTAACCCACTGATTGTTTAGGAGTGTGTTGTTTAACCTCCAGGTATTTGTGAATTTTCTAAGTCTCTGATGGTTATTGACTTCTAATTGTATTCCATTGTGGTCAGAGAATGTGCTTTGAATAATTTCAATCTTTTTAAATTTATTGAGGCTTGTTTTATGTCCCAGCATATGATCTATTCTGGAGAAAGTTCCATGAGCACTAGAAAAGTATGTGTATCCTGGTGATTTGGGATGTAATGTCCTGTATATGTCTGTTAAATCTAATTCATTTATCAGATTGTTTAGGTTTTCAATTTCCTTATTGGTCTTCTGTCTGGTTGATCTATCTATAGGAGAGAGTGATGTGTTGAAGTCTCCCACAATGATTGTGGAAACATCAATTGCTTCCTTTAGTTATGCCAGTGTTTCTCTCATGTATTTTGTGGCACCTTGGTTGGGTGCATAGACATTTACGATTGTTATTTCTTCTTGCTGAATTGCCCCTTTTATTCGTACGTAGTGGCCTTCTTTGTCTCTCAAAACATCCCTGCATTTGAAGTCTATTTTATCTGAGATTAATATTGCTACACCTGCTTTCTTTTGGCTGTAGCTTGCATGAAATATTTTTTTCCATCCTTTCACTTTCAGTTTCTTTGTGTCCCTGTGTCTAAGATGAGTCTCTTGTATGCAACATATTGATGGTTCATTTTTTTTGATACATTCTGCGAATCTATATCTTTTAATTGGGGAGTTTAATCCATTTACATTCAACGTTATAACCGTGAAGGCATTTCTTGAATCAGCCATCTTATCCTTTGGTTTATGTTTGTCATATTTTTCCCCTGTGTCTATTAATATCCTTTATTGTACCCATACCGAATCTCTTTAGTACTGAACCTTTCTCCAAGTCTCTCTGTCCTTTCTTTGTTTCTCTGTCTGTAGGGCTCCCTTTAGTATCTCCAGTAGGGCAGGTCTCTTGTTAGCAAATTCTCTCAGCATTTGTTTGTCTGTGAAAAATTTAAGCTCTCCCTCAAATTTGAAGGAGAGCTTTGCTGGATAAAGTATTCTTGGCTGGAAATTTTTCTCACTCAGAATTTTAAATATATCGTGCCACTGCCTTCTTGCGTCCATGGTGGCTGCTGAGTAGTCACTACTTAGTCTTATGCTGTTTCCTTTGTATGTGGTGAATTGCTTTTCTCTTGCTGCTTTCAGAACTTGCTCCTTCTCTTCTGTGTTTGATAGTGTGATCAGTATATGTCTCGGAGTGGGTTTGTTTGGATTTATTCTTTTTGGAATTCGCTGAGCATTTATGATTTGTGTATTTATGTTGTTTAGAAGATTTGGGAAGTTTTCCCCAACAATTTCTTTGAATACTCTTCCTAGACCTTTACCCTTTTCTTCCCCTTCTGGGACACCAATGAGTCTTATATTTGGACGTTTCATATAATCTATCATATCCCTGAGGTCCATTTCGATTTTTTCAATTTTTTTCCCCATTCTTTCTTTTATGCTTTCATTTTCCATTCTGTCATCTTCGAGGTCACTGATTCGTTGTTCAACTTCCTCTAGTCTTGTACTATGAGTGTCCAGAATCTTTTTAATTTGGTCAACAGTTTCTTTAATTTCCATAAGATCATCCATTTTTTTATTTAGTCTTGCAATGTCTTCTTTATGCTCTTCTAGGGTCTTCTTGATTTCCTTTATCTCCCATACTATGGTCTCATTGTTCATCTTTAGTTCTTTCAGTAGCTGCTCTAGGTGCTGTGTCTCTTCTGATCTTTTGATTTGGGTGCTTGGGCTTGGGTTATCCATATCGTCTGGTTTTTTCATATGCTTTAAAATTTTCTGTTGTTTTTGGCCTCGTGGCATTTGCTGAACTTGATAGGGTTCGTTTAGGATTTGTAGACCAATTGAAGTCCTTATCTCTAATTTATCAGATCTACAGCTTCGTGGAGTACACTTTCTCTAACTAACCAGCAGGTGGCGTCCACGAGCCACCTGTTCTCCACAAGCCAGTTCTCCCCTGCTTAGCCTTTTTGGTGAGTGGGGGAGTGAGTCTTGTGGGGTCCAATTGGTGTACCAAGCTTGCGTGTGTAGTTGGTGTTGCCTGCCCTGTATATGGGGCGTGTTTCTGGGCAGTCAGGGAGGGGGGGGTGGCTCTAACAATCAAATCTCCCTGGTGATCCTAGAGTTTTAAAGCTGCTGCAATAGTCTAATCCTTCAGTTCAGTCCTGCCACAGTTTGTCTCTGCCACTGACCCACAAGTCCTTGGTATTGGCGTATGGCTCCTGAGACTTTCAAGTGGGCCCCTCTTCCAGGCCGTGCACCCTGGGTCCTCTGTTGAGGGATGACTGTGCTATGTCACAGGTGAGTGCCGTCCCCCCAGGGCAGTTCTGGGCTGCTGGGCTGTGTAGGGAGGCTCCCAGTCTGCTGAAATGATGGCTGAATGGGGCTTTGTTAATTCACACTGCTCTACCTTCCCAACTCTGGGACAATCAGCTGAGGTTGCAGGGAAGGCTAATGTCCATGCCCAGTTTTGTGGTGTGTGCCTGTTATTTGAAGCACTTCCGTCACACTGGGTTGTCTGGGGCAGTTCTGGGCTATGGGGCTGGCGATGGGCAGGAGTGTTTCCTGTCCACCAGGATGATGGCTGTGAGCGGACACCCCCCTTTTCTTGGGAAGTTGTGGTGTTTAGTGAATTTTCTCAGCCACTGGATTATTGCGTTTTGTCTCAGAGCTCTCCTAGTTCTGCTCTTGACTTGACCTGCCCAAATAGCAAGTCTTTGAAGCTTTCTGTATTGGGCTTCTTAGAGCAATTGTTTTAGAAAAAGAAAAAAGGATTAAAAAAAACAAACAACAACAACAACAACAACAAAAAAACGGGCCCTCCTCAGAGATCTAATGGGTTATTGAAATGCTAATAGACAAAGCAAACAGGGCCATTAAGGAAAGGTCCACAGGGCAGAGAGATCAGCTTTTCTTCGGGATTTGCATATGCGCCTCAGGGCCCTTCCCCTTTCTATGTTCACCAGAACTCCAAAAATCCTCTGCTTTTATTTTGGAGTTTTTCGTGTTGTTTTTTTCCTATGCCTGTCTCCTCTCTGCTGGGCTGGCTGCTCTCAGATTCTCTGGTGTCTGGTCTCAGTCTATCTATGGTTGGAGTTTGGATCAGTAGAATGAGTTTCCGATAAGGGCTGCCACTGCAGTTCTCCCTTCTCCTTCCCGGAGCTGACAGCCCCTCCTCCCACGGGACTGAGCCTGGCAGGGAGGGGCGCGGGTCCCCTGGCCGCAAAAACTTACAGATTTCGCTGATCTCAGCAGTTCCACGTTTTCATGAGTGTTGTATGAAGTATGCCCAAAGTCAGATGGGAA
>NC_051334.1:138642052-138654526 GCF_015220235.1 Choloepus didactylus
ACTGAAAAACCAAAACACAGTACAGAGAATTAACAAAAACCAGAAGTTGGTTCTTCAAGAATATCAACATAATTGATGGACCCTAGCTAGGGTAACAAAAAAAAATAGGGAGTGGATGCAATTAAATGCAATCAGAAATGGGAAAGGAGACATAACTACTGACCATGCAGATATGAAGGAGACAAAGAGAAGATACTATGAGGAACTATACACTGATAAACTAGACAACTTGGACCAAAAGTACAACTTCCTGGAAAAGTGTGAACAACCAACATTGACTCAAGAAGAAACAGATGATCTCAACAAACCAATCACAAGTAAAGAGACTGAGTCAGTCATCAAAAAGCTTCCAAAAAAGGAAAGCGCAGGACCAGACGGCTTCACATGTGAATTCTGCCTAGCATTCAAGAAAGAATTAATACCAATCTTGCTCAAACTCTCCAAAAAAAAATTGAAGAAGAGGGAAAGCTACCAAACTCATGCTATGAAGTCAACATCACCCTAATACCAAAATAAGACAAAGATACTATAAAAAAAGGAAACTGTCTAAACTCTGGGAATTGATTAAGTAATTAACCAATCTTGTTAATAAATACAGATGCAAAAATCCTCAACAAAATACTCACAAATCTAATCCAGAAGGACATTAAAGAATTATACACCATGAATAGATGGATCTATTCCAGGTACACAAATCTGGTTCAACAAGCAAGAAAATCAGTTAATGTACTACACCACATCAATAAATCAAAGCAGAAGAATCATATGATCATCTTGATCAATGCAGAAAAGGCATTTGACAAAATGCAACATCCATTCTTTATGAAAACCCCTCAAAGGATATGAATCAAAGGGAATTTTCTCAATATAATAAAGGCAATATATGAAAAACCCACAGCAAACATCATACTAAAGGAAGAGACTGAAAGCTTTCCCTGTAGGATCAGGACTAAGACAGGAAATCCAACTGTCACCATTGTTATTCGACATTGTGCTGGAAGTTCTAGCAAGAGCAATTGGCAAGTAAAAAGCAATAAAAGGCATCCAATTGGATTGAAAGAAGTCAAACTTTCACTCTTTGCAGATGACATGATTCTATATGTAGAAAATCCAGAAAAGTCTACAGTGAAATTGCTAGAACTGATCAATGAATACAGTAGGCTACAAGATCAACATGCAAAAATATATAGTGTTCTTATAAACAAGCAATGTGCAACAAGGGGAAGAAATCAAGAAAAAAATTCCATTTACAGTAGCAATCAAAAGAATCAAGTATATAGGAAAAAGCTTAATAAAGGCCACAAAAGACCTATACAGAGAAAACTACAAAAAACTGCTAAATGAAATAGAGGAGGAACTTAAAAAAAGAAGAACATACTGTGTTCATGGATGGAAAATAAAATATAATTAAGATGTCAATTCTTCCTAAACTGATTTATAGATTCAATGCAATACCAATTAAATTACCAACAACTTACATTGCAGAAATAGAAAAACCAATAACCAAATTTATTTGGAAAGGCAAGCTGCCCTGAATAGCCAAAAATATCTTGAGAAAGAGGAATGAAGTGGGAGACTCACACTATCTGACTTTGAAGCATATTACAAGGCTACAGTGCTCAAAACAGCATAGTACAGGCATAAGGATGAATATATCAACCAATGGAATCAAATTGAGTGTTCAGAAATAGACTCTCACATCTACAGAAAATTGGTCTTTGATAAGGCAGTGAAGCCAAAGCAACAGGGTCAGAGCAGCTTCTTCAATAAATGGTTTGGAGAACTGGGTATCCATTTCCAAAATAATGAAAGAGGACCCTTATCTCATACCTTATACAAAAATTAACTCAAAATGGATCAAAGCCTAACATTAGCACTAAGACCATAAGACTCTTAGAAGAAAATGTAGGGCAATTTCTTAAAGACCTTGTGATAGGAGGTGGTTTCCTACACCTTACACCCAAACAGCAAGTAACCAAAGAACAAATAGACAAATGGGATCTCCTCAAAATTCACACTTTTGTACAGCAAAGACTGTCCAAAATGTTAAAAGGCAGTCTACAAATGGGAGACAATATTTGGAAACCACATATCAGATAAGGGTTTAATATCCCAAATATATAAAATGATCCTACAACTCAGCAACAAAAAGACAAGCACAATCAAAAAATGGGCAAAAGGGTATGAACCCTTTTCTGAAGAGGAAATACAAATGGCTCAAAAACATGAAAAAATGCTCAACTTCACTGGCTATTAGGGAAATGCAGATCAAAACCACAATGAGATATCATCTCAAACCTACCAGAATGGGCATTATCCAAAAAACCAAAAATTACAAGTACTGGAGAGGATGTGGAGAAAGAGGCAACTTATTCACTGTTGGCGGGTATGTATGATGTGCAAACACTCTGGAAGACATGTGGATGTTCCTCAGGAAGCTAAGTATAGATTTGCTATACGACCCAGCTATTCCATTGCTAGGTATATGCTCAGAGGAACTGAAAGTAAGACAGGAATGGATATTTGTAAACTGATGTTTTCACAGCATTATTCACAATAGCCAAGAGATGGAAGCAGCCCAAATGTCCATCAACAGACAAGTGGAAACAAACTGTGGTATATACACATGGTGGAGTATTATGCAGCTGTAAGACAGAACAAAGACACAGAACATAGAACCTTGAAGACATGTTGAGTGAAGTTAGCCAGAAACAAAAGTACAAATACTGTGTGGTCTCACTAATATGAGCTATCATTAATGAGCAAACTTTGAGAATTAATAGCTGAACACAGGCTACCAGGAGATAGAAAGAGGGTAGAGATCAGGCATTTGATGCGAAGGACTACAGAATGTTCACATGCTGATTGTATAGACCAGAAATAGATAACACAATACTGTATCATGGTAGTCCATGAGTAAAGATGTCCATGAGTAAAGCTGAAAGAGGTAGGCTAGAAGCATATATGACACCTGAGGTAAAGATAGAAGATAAAGACTGGGACACTTTAACTTAGCAAAAACTGGAATGGTCAAAGATTGTGACTAAATATAAATCTGTTCTTTCATGTGGGAGAACAAATGAATGTCAACCGTGCAGAGTGTTGGAAGGGGATGGTAGTAGGGAAAAAATATAATCAAAGCAAACTGGAGTCTGTGGCCAATAGTAACATAATATTCTGTCATTAAATGTAACAAAGGCAATATACCAAAGCTAAGTATGTATGAGAGGGGTATATAAGGGAGGACTATGTGATTCTTGGTAGTGGTTGTCTGACCCTACTATTATATTATATTGTGTGATATTTTATTTTCTTTTTATTACCTTTTTTATTATTCATTTAAGGAACTTTTTTGTAGTAATCAATATGTTTAAGTGCTGACTGTGGTGATAAATGCAGAACTGTATGATGATGCTATCAACAACTTTTGTATACTGTGGATAATTATATGGTATGTGAATATAGTTCCATGAAATTGTATGGAAAAATATAAACAGAGAAAATGCTGGCTGGAGAAACATGGAGAGAGGGATGTATGCATTTAATATTGGGTAGAGGCAGACTGGTATAGCCTTTCTGGGGGACAGTGGGGTGATTCCACATGAAGCTAAGTATGCAGGTGCTATAAGGTCCTGCAACCTTATTAGGAGGCATTCACTTGGAGGATCTGAGAGCAGGGACATGAATGGCATTTGCACACTGGTCTTTATGTAGAAGACTATGCATGATTTGCAAAGGTGGAGATGCCTAAGGGTACATCCAGTGAGGAACAGAATGGTGAGCAGCTGTGTGTGCATACAATGGAATACTGAGCAACTGTGAGAAGGAGTGAAGCTGTGATACATGCAATGAAGTGAATGGAACCTGTAGACAGCATTTTGAGGGAAGTACACCATAAACAAAGTCAAACACTATAATATCTCACCAATATGGACTAACTACAATGTGTAAACTGAGAATTGAACCTTAAAGCACAGTTTATCAGGGGAATTCTTATTGTCATGGTCCCTAAATTGTAAGCTCTTATAACAGTCACATCTATTCCTGAATTGATGGCTATTTCCAGATCCCAAGATGCAGATCCTTTTGTGTATAACCTGACCAATCCCTAGAACTTTGGGTATCTGTGTGACACCTGAAACAGAGCTAGAGCTTGGCAGATATGAGTGTCAGTATTAGCACATACAGCAACTGTTTAAAAAGATGAAAAAGAGTGCAGATTTCAACTACAGATATGAATGAAGCAGATGTGGTTAGGACTAGGGAAAATTGGGCCAAAGGGTAAAGGACAATACTGACTGCATTTTATAAACTTCAAATCCATGTGAGACCAAGGGAAGAGATGTTTAGTTGATGCAAGATCTATTTCTAAACAATTAAACTCACACAGTTCATTCAAATACCACAATTACATGAAACTTTTAAAAGAAAGTGAGACCTGGTAGGTTTGCATAAGTTAGTGTGAAATAGCAACACATCCAAAAATAATTTGGACAGAGAATAAAATTATATATGCAGGGCCCCCTGAGGAGCTGGGGGAAAATACAGAGGTGTTGGGCTTCTTCACCTGGATTGCTATGATGTTCTCACAAACATTGAGGGCTGGCAGTTTGATTGGGGTTACAAATGCACAACTATATGATGGTACTGTGAATCAATTGTACTTTGGGTGATTGTATGGTATGTGAATATATCTCAATACAATTGAATTTAAAAAGTATGTCAGAGAATTAAAAAGGCACAAAGGGTTCCCTGAGATATCATAGATGTAGTAATGACAGGAGCAGCCACTCCCCCTTGGGCTAAGGTAGCTATTAAGCCAGGAGTTGCTTTGTAGAGGATTTAATGGTGAAAAACTCTTCAGCAGGATTATGAAAAGAACAATATTAGGTCAGATAGTAGACAGGGTGGTTATTTTATAGGAATCCATCATTCCCTGCTCTCCACCTCCATTGCTGCCACCCTACTTCAAGTTCAAGTCACTTCTTACTCATTAATTTCATGACTTTCTAACTTGTATCCCTCTTTATAATTTTGCAAATTGAAAATCAAATCATGTGGCTTTGCTGCTTGAAACTCTTGAATGGCTTTCCTCTGCAGTTGGGAAACGAAGCCCAAACACTTTGGCATGGACTACAAGGGCTCGCATGACCTTACTCCTGTCCATTTCTCTAGCCTAATTTCATAGCTTGTTCTCCTTGATTCTGCGTTCCAGCCCTCTTTTCATCTCTACAGATATTCTATGTTTCATTTTAATACAGGGACTTTATACTGCTGCTCCTGCTTTCTGGAATGAACCCCTTGCTTTCTTTTACCCAGTTAACACTTACTCCTTCAGAACATAGATCAGTGTTGTCCTCAGGGAAGCCTTCCCTGATTAGGCTGGGTTCTTCTACACATGCTCTAAGGATACCAAAGCACTCTTTCCTTCATAGCATGTATGTACAACCGTTTATAACTATATACTTCTTTGATGTGTCTTTGCCATTATACTGCATACTCCCTGATGGGTGAAACTTACCCAACTTACTTGCTAGTATGCCTTGCATATAGCACAAAGTAGGTGATGAACACATATTTTTGAATAAACAAATCAATAACCTGCTTTAAGGACAAGAGCTGTGTCTTATCATTCCCCAGTGCCCAGTGCAGTGCCTGACAATTACTACTTGCTCAAAATACTTGTTGTAATATCCTCTGAAACCAGAGGATGTTGTATGATTTTCCTAGTTATTCAATTGTCAGAGGTCATTATAAATTTGTCTCTAGAGTTTCTAAATTGATTTCCTTGGGGTAAGTAAATGATCATTCATTAGAGAGGTCTTATATGCAGATCTTGAAGTCTACAAGTTGAACAAGAAATTCTAGTCCTAAAAGCGCACTCCAACATTGCCCCCTCCTTGACCTAAAACAAGGCTTTTTCTGGATCTAATGGCCCAAATCAAAATGCTTACACTACAAGGCAAAAAGAATAATAACAACAAAAAGGATTGTGATGTTGTATCCTTGCAATAGGAAGCATGGAGATAACATACTGCTTACTTATAAATTCCTTCATAGTTTATAATTTCTTTTTCCTTTAAAAGCTAAAAGGCCAATTTATGTGTTTGTATCAATTTGTCAGTGAGACCACATGGTTGCATCCATTTATTAATGTGCCCTTCCCCAGGATCCACTGAAACACTTTCATGGAGAAGCAAGGTCTTATGTCATTTGAAAAAAGAAGATGCAGATAATCTTGGGATACCAAGTTTGCCAGACAATTGAGATGCCTTTATGAATAAACCCAGTAAGGTTTTTTTTAATATTTTTTAATTGGTAGCCCCCAATGCTTGTGACAATATCATTAACTTCCCAAGTGGGGAAATTTAATATTTGCACATTTTCCCCCATCCCTCAAGGGGCTTTGCAAATTTTTATTCTCTACCTAAATTACCCTGGGATGTATTGGGGTTTACTCTAACCAACCAGATTTGGCTCCCTATTCAATGTTCCATGTAATTATATTGTTGAATGAACTGACCATACAAATTATATAGTGTGTTACAGAATTATATAGTGTGTTACAAAAATATAGATTTTGAACCCAATAAACATCTCTTCTTTTGGTCAAACACAGAAGTTGAAGTTTTAAAAACACTGTCACTACCATACTTTACCCTTTAGTCTGATTTAACTTAGTCCTGACCAAGTCCATTTTGTTCATATCTCTAACTGAAGTCTGATCTCTTTTTTCAGACTACCTAACATTTGCTATATGGGGTAATGCTGACATTCACAGCAGCCAGACCCTGACTCTGAGTCTCAGGTGTCACACAGATACTCAAAGTTTCAGGGACTGACCAGTTTATAAACAAAGATCTCAGCATCTCAGAATTTAGAAATAACCATTAAAACCAAGAATAGATGTAACTGCTGTAAGAGCTTACAATCTAGGGAAAATTACAGTAATTGTTCCCCTGATAAACAGTGCTTTCAGATTCAGTTCTCAGAGTTTACAAATTAATGCTAGTTCATGTTAGCGAGGCATTATAATGTTTTTCTTTCTATTTCTGCTTTATTTCACTCAACATACTGTCCTCAATGTCCATTCACCTGATAATTTCAGTCCTTCTTTCAGCAGCTCAATATTCCATTGTATGTATACACTACAGTTCACCATTCTGTTCATCAGTTGTGTACCTTTAAGCCACCTCTATCCACTGAAAATCATGAATACTGACACCATAAACCTCACTGTGCAAATGTCCTTCCTGTCCCTCTTTTCAGTTCTTCCAAGAAAATACCCAATAACCAAGTTGCAGGACCATATGGCAACCCCATGCTTAGCTTCCTGTGGAACCCCCACACTTCCCTCCAGATGGGCTGCACCATTCTACTTTCCCACCAATGGTGATGAGGTACATCACTTTCTCAACATTTTCTCCAGCACTTGATCCTTTTATTTTTAGACAGTTTAATTCACACACCATGCATTCCATCCTAAGTAAACAGTCAATGGTTCCCTGCATAATCACATAGTTATACATTCATCAACACTATCTATATAAAGACATTTCTATTTCTTCCACAAGGAAAGAGGAAATGGCAAAAAAGTAAAAAGAAAAAATAAAGAAAAGTGACAACTACAAAGCAACAAGAGAAAAAATAAAACTAAAATAAAGTACAATAAAAAAGTCAAACAACACCACCAATGCCAAAAATCCCATACCCCTCCCTTATATCCCTCCCTTATAGACATTTAGCTTTGGTGTACTGCCTTTGTTACAATTAATGGAAGCATATTACATGGTACTGTTAACTATAGAATCTAGCTTGCATTGTTTGTATTTTTCCCCAATACCATCCCATTTTCTACATCTTGAAAGGTTGACATTCATTTGTTCTCCCACATGTAAAAACATATTTCTACATTGAATCACAATCATTGACCACTCTAGGTTTCACCAAGTTATACAGTCTTAGTCTTTATCTTGTATCTTTCCTTCTGGTGTCCTACATGCCCCTAGTCTTCCTCTTTCAACCCTACTCACAGTCATCTTTGTTCAGTGTACTTACAGTATTGTGCTACCATCTCCCAAAATTGTGCTCCAAACCTCTGTTTCCTGTCTTTTCCTATCTGTCTGTAGTGCTCCTTTTAGTATTTCTTATAGAGTAGGTATCTTGTTCACAAGCTTTCTCAGAGTCTCTTTGTCTGAGAGTAAATATGGCATATGTGCTTATAGAAGCAAGAGGAATTCACCTATTTCCTTAGGTTTCAGGAGGAAGAGAGAGAATGTACAATATAGTTGAGATGAAATTTCTTCAGGGGCTAAACAAGGGAAAAATGTGGTGTAATGAAAATTAGGAAAGTTACATTCTAGTCTGGGTGCTGCCACCTGGAAATTCTATGAACTTGGAAGAGTCAGTCCCTCATTCTAGGCCTCAGCTTCCTCATCAATGAAGTGAATTCACAAGTAATTTTATTTCTGTAATATGATGTCTTCTAGAAAGAGGCTATACATGTGCTATGTACCTATAATGTATTAACTTGAACATATCATATTTCATTAAATCTATGATACCATAGATTCTGAGATATGCCATCATTTTATGTGTCACTAAGAGAGAAGGAACACTGCCAATTATAATTGTAAGACACCATCAACTGTATGGTCCATCTTGTTGTCAGAGATGCTAAAATGTGAAAAATATGCATTTCAGAAGTGATGAAATATGTGAATTCACACCAAGAAATTCTTACTGCAGTGGAGAACTAATTTCTTACCTGCAATTTTCAGGTGATCTGTTGTTGCTGAAAACTCTTTTGAGGTGAGAAAATGCAAGAAAATTGAAAAGCAACGGTTTTGTTCCCCCGTCTATAGCTTAAAAACGCTTGTAAAACTGTGGGTTGTGGTAAATGGGACACATTGGTAGGAAAGGAGGAAGGATGAAACAAACATGGCACTGTACTAGGCCATTTGCAAACCCAATTTTAAGTGTTCTTCATTATAACCTTGAGAAGTCCATATTATTATGAGGCTATTTGTATTTTGGAAAAAGTGTGGGATTTCTATTTGGAAAGACATGACTTCAAATAACAGGCTCTACCATTTGCAGTGATCTTGGGTAAACCACTTAATTTTTTTTGCAAAATTATCATACAAATACCTACCTTGCAAATTTTTTGTAGGAATTAAAGACAACATGTAAAGTATCTGGCACTTTGTATTTGAAAAATTGTAGCGACTATATTTTACAGATAAGGAACAAACAAAAGGAAGTTAAATGACCTGTATATCCAAGGTTTCACTTGAAGAAATTTAAACTACAGGAATCCAATTCCACCTGTTTCCCTTGCCAGGTAAAATTAGAGTTTAGTGTCTACAGCCCCAGGAAAAGGGAAGCCATAGCTAAAATGTGAAGAGAAACAAAATAAATTAATTCTTGGGATTTGAGCTTTCAGAGGACCAGGTCACAGAAATTTAAGGTGTTTCAAAAATAATTTTGATCAAATATAATTTACCTTAAATGCTGACATAAGAACATAAGAACCACCTCCTCCCCAATAAGATGAAACTACAATGTTCTGTGCACATACATTTTAAAATTGTATTAGAATCAATAATTTGTTTTAAGAAAATTAAAGCACTAAAGTAGATTGAAAAGAAATAGAGAAACCTGAAATGTAATAATCCATGAGAAAAGGAAAAAAAGTCACAAAATTATACCCTATAAAGCTAATAGGTTCTGACATTCTTGGCCTTGGGCACTGGACTACCTGGATAGAATTCCTCATACCTCCAATCACACTTAGTATAGTTCTAAAGAGGCAAAGTCCAAGAAAATTACATGGACACTTATTGGGGGTCAGGGGTAGAGGAGGAGTAGTGACTATAGACTCGAGGCAGTAGGATGTTTCAAAGTGATAAGGTCATAATCACGAACTCCCATAATTTAATTTTAAACCTAACTTAGGTTCTATTTAGTTGATCAGAATTTTTCACCTCTCATTTTACTGTTCCTTGCCCTGCCTCAGTGTAGCCTTTTTGTGAAAGGGTCTCCTCAGATATGGTCAACTCCAATCAGGTTTTCTCAGTCTAGAGAGTCCCAGGTCTCAAGAGGAGGATGTGGAGTTTTCCTGAGAATGAGACCCTCCTGCGAGGCCTCTAGACATGGTGCTTTTGCTATTCTCTCCAGCAAGTGACATTTGTCAGCTTTCTGCTCCACCACCAGTGAAAGGAGGTGTGGTGCCTTTAGTTCTCCTGGGGACTCTGATCCTGTTGGGGGCATGGCTGGCTAAAGTGGGTTTCTGAATTCCAGTCCCTGGGGTCTGATTTCCCAGAAGGAGTGCTTCACTTCAGTTGGATCTCCCTTCACTCTCCCAGTCCTATGAAATTCAGGTCCTACCAGGGGCACTATTCCCTTCTCCCCTCTCTTCTTTGGGGCAACTTCAGCTTGATTCCTTGGTCAGCCTGAGATGCCAGTTTCAAATGGGGGGGAGATTTCTTCAGAACTGAATGTGGAATTCAAAGAAGTTCTGGGTACTGTGTCTCCCCCCCAGACTAGCCCAGACCTTCAACTTGGGCTGATAGCAAATAACCACACATGTTACTTTAAATTTTTGAGTCACATACATTACTTTAAATTTTTTTTAAAAAAAAGGAGAGAAAGCAAAGGAAAAAAGAAAAAAAGACATCACTTTTTAAAGTCTTTCCCAAACCTGGAAGTTTGGTCGGTGTCAAAATAGTGTACTTAAAAATGCACTTTTTGCTAATATCTGGATAATCACTCTCCAACAGCTTTAATTCCACCCTTTTTGGGGGCTATTGAAGTGTAAAAGATAAGGAGTCAGTGAGAAAGGAGAAGGGACAAAAATAGAAACAAAAAAGCAAACAAGTGTTTTTGGAGAAAATCATTAAAGAAGTTCAAATTATTCAAAGAAGTTTGATTAATGTAATCCATTAAAGGAGATGGAAGAAAATATGGCTATAGAGCTAAAGGATATTAACAAAACACTGGGTAAGCAGAAGAATAATTTGAAAGTTTAAAGAGAAACATAACAGAAATAATGGGATGAAAGGCACAATAGGAGTAATTAAAATTCACTACAAGCATACAAGAGCATATGTGAACAGGCAGAAGAAAGAATTGGTGAACTAGAGAGGAGGAAAATCAAAATCCTACAGTCAGAAGAACAGACAGAAAATAATAGAAAAAATAAGCAGTTTCTCAGGGATTTGAATGACAGCATGACTCATACAAACATATGCATCATGGGTGACCCAGTAGTAGAAAAGGGAAAAGGGACAGAAAGAATATTGAAGCCATTTATTTTAATGGCCAAAAAACTTCCCAACTCATATGAAAGACAGAAATCTACATGTCCAGGAAAGGAGACCTACTCTAGACAGAATAAATCCTAACAAACATGAGACACATACTAATCAAAATGTCAAATGCCAAAAGTAAGAGAAAATTCTGAAAGCAACAAGAAAAAAAAGCAACTGTTACATACAAGCAAAATGCAATAAGGCTAACAGTTGATTTCTCATCAGAAATTGTGGAGGCAAGAAGGCAGTTGTATGATATATTTAAGGTACTGAAAAAGAAAAATTGCCAGCTCCAAATTCTTTATCAAGCAAAACTGCCCGACAAAAAGGGAGAGTTTTAAATATTCACAGATAGGCAGAAATTGAGAGAGTTCACCAACAAAAGACCTACCCTGCAAGATATACTAAAGGGAGTTCTGTTGGTTGAAAAAAAGGAGAGAAGAAAGTGGCTTGAAGTAATGTGAAGAAATGAAGATCTTCAGTAAAGATAATTAAAAGGGAAAATGTAGAACCCAATACTACTGTATCCTCAATATAATGCTCTACTCCTGAGTCAGAATACAATTAAACAAGTGAAAGGCATGTTTACAGATAATGGACATGCAAAATACAAAGAAGCATCATGGGAAAAGACAACATAAAGAGGGTAAACAGATGGTTGTGGCAGCAGAGAATGAGTATGATATTGAAGCTAAGTTGGTATCTTTTACAAATTAGTAGGTTCTAGAGGTAGTGTGCCACTTTGGATGTATTATATCCCCCAAACCACCATGTTCTTTGATGCAGTGTTGTGGGGCAGACAAGATTATGTTGATTAGGTTGGAATCTATTGACTGAATGTTTCCATGGAGATGTGACCCAATCAACTGTGAGCAAGAAATTTGATTTCATAATTTCCAAGGAGGTGTTACCACACCCATTTACGGTGGGTCTGAATTAAATCACTGGAGCCATATAAAAAGCTGACAAAGAATGAACTCAGAGCAGCTGTGAGTAACATTTTGGAGAGCAACTGAGAGAGACATTTTGAAGAAAGCACAGGAGCTGAGAGAGGATCTGGAACACAACCTGGTATCAGCAGATGCCAGCCACATGCCTTCCCAGGTAACAGAGGTTTTCCAGATGCCATCAGCCATCTTCATTGAAGGTGCCCTATTGTTGA